>NC_083773.1:23042410-23267678 GCF_963514075.1 Conger conger | reverse complement strand
TGACCCAAGCCCTGAGTCAGGCTCAACATGAGGCCCAGCAGACCCTGCGCAAAGCCATCGCTGACCACCAGGAGGAGACAGAGAGGCTGGCTGCTGAGAAGGTTAGGAAGACTCGCTCTCTCTCACTCACACGCGCATACACACACAAATGCATACACACAACCTCACACACACCAGCAGCAAAAACCATTGCTGACCACCAGGAGGAGACAGAGAGGCTAGCTGCTGAGAAGGTTAGGGAGACTCGCTCTCTCTCACTCACACGCGCATACACACACAAATGCATACACACAACCTCACACACACCAGCAGCAAAAACCATTGCTGACCACCAGGAGGAGACGAAGAGACTAGTTGCTGTGGAGGTTCGGAAGTCTCACTCTCACACACCCACATACACACACATACTCATACTGTACAACACTCACATATTTACAGACACACACACACGCACTCACCAACACTCACAGACTCACACACGTGCATGTGCACACATACACATACACATACACGCGTGAACAAATAACTAGTTTTCACACCTGTGGAAGTTGATGGCAGATACTTTTTTTCTTTGTTGCTTACTATGTGCATACTGGAGAGTAGATGTCAAGGTTGAATGACTGCAGTGATTGGTTGACTAAAAACGTATCCGCAGGAAGTCACTCTTATGCGTAGGAACGTAGTTCACGCTTTCACATCGCCGCTCAGCGTGCTGACTGTGCTCCTTCCTGGGCAGGAGGCGCTGCGCAGGAGCCTGGAGGGGGAGCGGGAGGAGGCGCTGCGGAGGCTCCGGCTGGAGGCGGAGGAGGCGCACCTGGCCATGGAGAAGGAGCTGGAGGAGTGGAGGGAGGAGCTGAGCGCCCTGCAGCGCGACAGAGACCAGTGCCTCCTGCAGGCCGAGAGTGACAAGCAGCAGGTGAGGGAGGGAGGGAGAGAGAGGGAGGGAGGGAGGGAGAGAGAGGGAGGGAGGGAGAGAGAGGGAGGGTGGGAGGGAGGGAGAGGGAGGGAGAGTGAGTGAGGGAGGGAGAGAGGAGGGAGGGGGAGAGAGTGAGAGAGAGAGAGGGAGAGGGAGGGAGAGTGAGGGGGAGAGTGAGGGAGGGAGAGTGTGGGAGGGTGGTGAGTGAGGGATAGTGGGTGGGAGTGAGGGAGGGAGTGAGGGAGTGAGGTGGTGAGAGGTGAGATGGTGGGTGGAGTGAGTGAGGGTGTGGAGGGTGAGGGTGTGAGGGAGTGAGGGTGTGGTGAGGTGGTGTGTGGGAGGTGAGGGAGGGAGTGAGGGAGGGTGGGAGTGGGTGGGAGTGTGGGAGTGAGGTGCGAGTGGAGAGTGAGAGAGGGAGTGTGGATGGGAGAGAGTGAGGGAGAAAAGCTTAAATTAAAATGACTGCATAGCAGTGGAAGTGAAGTGGCTAGTTGTCAGGATGCTTTCACAGTGATGTCTCCACCCAGGCGCTGTCCCTGAAGGAGACTGAGAAGGCGGTGCTTGCGGAGAAGGTCTCCGCCCTGCATGCGGAGCTCGGCGCCGCTGCCCTGGAGCTGGACCGCCTGCGCAGAGAGGCTGTGCACTGCAAGGAGCAGGAGAGGGTGAGCAGGCTAGCGCAGGGCGTGAGCACAGGATACTAGCACAGGACGCTAGCACAGGATGCCAGCACAGGATACTAGCATAGGACGCTAGCACAGGATACTAGCACAGGACGCTAGCACAGGATGCTAGCACAGGACGCTAGCACAGGATGCCAGCACAGGATACTAGCACAGGACGCTAGCACAGGATACTAGCACAGGACGCTAGCACAGGATACTAGCACAGGACGCTAGCACAGGATGCTAGCACAGGACGCTAGCACAGGATGCCAGCACAGGATACTAGCACAGGACGCTAGCACAGGATACTAGCACAGGACGCTAGCACAGGATACTAGCACAGGACGCGAGATGCTGGGATGCTAGCCCAGGACGCTAGCACAGGATGCTAGCACATGGCACTAGCCCAGCCTGTGTGGGTGTCAAATGCACAATGGTGCTCTCCACTGGCCACAGCTGTTAGGGCCTAAAAGAGGCCTTTATTTATCTCACAGGCAACATCAAGAAGTTGACATAAACACTGCGAATATCTCATCAATTACAAGAAGGTTATTGTAAGTCCTTGCACCGATACTTAACATGCATTTTTGCACCACAGAAATGATGCGAAAAATGCATGTTTCGTATTGGTGCAAGGACTTACAATGTCAAAGCTGTGTCAAGTAAACGGAGAGCAGAAATCTGTTGCTGAATGACGCAGAAAGATATAAACCTGAAAAACATTTTTAGGTGCATTTTTAACTTGGTTGTTTATTCCTACCCCCAGAGTTGAGCAGGTATTCTACCCATGTAGGAGGAGCGGCTTGCTTAGCCATAGCAGTGTGACAGGAGCAGACTGATCTCTCTCTCCTCCTCCAGGCCACAGTGGGGGCCCTGAACACAGAGCTACAGGAGGTGAGCTCTCAGCTTCAGGACGCAGTGAGCTCACACCACAGGGAGCTGCAGCGGCTGCAGGAGAACTGCGCAGATCTACAGACACACACAGACACTGCGCTCAAAGAGGTCAGTGGGAGAGTGGTCCTGAGCGAGGATTTTTTTATACTGGTATACCAGTATGCAGTTGGGTTTTCTTAATACAAACGACCACATTTTATTGATTCACCAATGTTTTTCCCGCACAGGTGTCACTTTCAAGGGTTATCATTTGTGGGGTTTTATTGAAGGAGAAATCGTGCACAGATGAATCATACAATGTCAACTGTGGAACACAGATTTTGAATGTCAAAACTGATCTCTGATCATCTGATCTTGACATTATTTCATGACTGCTGTATTCAATTATAAGTGGGTATAAATTCAATTTTAACCAGAATGATAGAACAGCTTGTAAATACTGCTCTGACTTTGCACTAACAAGCATAAAATATACTTCCAAGATCTGTATGACAGGAACGTAGAACAAAAATATGAAACAAAGAACACCAGTATGAAACAGATAATCTAACATATGTCACAGACAGTAAATAAAAAGCATAATTAGCAGCGTGGCATTGCTGGGTATTTGACGTTTGACGGCTTTGTGAACCTCCCCTGTGCGCCTCCTCCCCCTCCACCCCAGCTGGAGGAGTGCCGGAGCTCGCTGGCGGCCAGCGAGGAGACGCGGGACTCTCTGCGGCGGGACCTGATGGAGGCGGAGCGTCGCCTGTGCCAGGCGCGGGAAGCGGGGGAGGGGCTGCGGCGGGAGGGCACGGAGCTCCGCAGGGCGCTGAACGACGTCACCAAGGAGAAGGAGACGCTCGGCCAATCGAACACCCAGCTCAGGGAGGCGCTGAGGGCCGCGGAGGGCGAGAGGATCAGGTACAAATCAGCATATTACCTTACCTTACGTTACTGCTGTTTAACACACACTCTTACACAACATTTTACACAGCATCCATTTATATGTACTGAAGTACCTTGCTCAAGGGTTACAAAGCAAGGCACTTAACCTAAGAATCAAACCTGCAGCCTTTTGGTTATAAGCCCAGTTCCTTACCCACTAACTGCACTGCCCCCAAAACCTACACTGCTGCCCAGGATATAATAAGGAATGATCAACCGGGGGGTGTTTTGTGTGAGGTCGATGGTGCAGGGCAGATTATTTTTACATTTATTTTATTTTTTTAACCGTCAATGATAGCAGTTCATGACCTTAGAGTTATAAGGTTCTATCTGCATTCTCAGTAGTCTTGCGATATTGAGCTTGTTTTGACCCCAAAAAGTACATAAAAGTACATAAAAATTCTATCAAATTGCCCTATAAACAATGTATTTATGACACCAACTGATTTTTTGGTCAAAAATGTCAGTTAGAACCTTATAATTCTATGGTCTCGAGTTGCTGTGATATGTTTCCTCTGGTGAACATGGTGTAATAAACTGGATTATTAAAAAAGGAGGATAAATCGGAAACCTCTCCCCCTCTCTCCCCCCCCCCTCCCCTCCCTCCCTCTCTCTCTCCCCTCTCCCCCCCCTCCCTCCCCCTCTCCCTCTCTCTCCCCCTCCCTCTCCCTCTCTCTCTCTCCTCCCTCTCCCTCTCTCCCCCCCCCCCCCCAGCGTGAAGCGGCAGTGTGAGGAGAAGGAGCAGAAGGTGACGGTGCTGGGGGAGAGCCTGGCGTCTGCGCAGAGGGAGGTGACAGAGCTGCGCAGCTGTCTGCGGGAGGTGGAGAGATCCCGGCTGGAGGCGCGCAGGGAGCTGCAGGAGCTGCGCAGACAGGTCAGACACGAGCAGCCGCTGGGCAGGCCACACGAGTCGAACACGGAGCAGAACCCCGCCGTGATTCATCCTGGAATCCATTCAGTTCACACAGTCACTGGACACCAGACCTGGGTCAAATACGCAATTGAGGTGCCCTGGTGCAATTGAGCCAAACAAGAGGACCAGAGACCAGGGGTTTGCACTTTGCAAGTATTTCATACACTCCAAAATGCACTAGACATGCTCAGTAAAGTGTAGAATAGTATTTGAATCCAAAACAATTGACCCAGGTCAACTGGACACATCACAAGGAAATATATGACAGTGCTTTGATGGAAAAGGGGGCTGGAACGTAAAGCAAAGACAATCTCATTTCTTCATATTTCTGGGAATGTCCATCTTATTTCTGTGACATATTTCTCTCTCCCCTCAGCTGAAGATGCTGGACGGAGAGAAGGAGCTGAAGGGCAGGGAGGTGGCGGAGCTGCAGGCTCGGATCTCCCTGGAGGAGCAGAGAGAGGAGGAGCGGGGCAGGGAGACGTTCACGCTCAAACAGAGGCTGACCGAGGCAGAGGCGGCGAGGAACAGCCTGAGGAAGGAGGTGAGCTGGCTTCTGCAGTCCCTCTGCATGCGTATCTGTGGTCTGAAGTCCCTCTGCATGCATACCTGTGGTTTGCAGTCCCTCTGCATGTGTATCTATGGTCTGCAGTCCCTCTGCATGTGTATCTATGGTCTGCAGTCCCTCTGCATGTGTATCTGTGGTCTGAGACCTCAGAGTAAACGGCTGTGAGCAGACCCAAAAAGAAAAGCCAATAAACAAAACACACACAAAACAAAACATGGAGAAAATATAAAAGCGGGAGAGAGGAAGACATTATAGGGAAGGAAAGCTGAGGTGAACAGAGGAAATGTTATGGAATCAGGAGGAAAACAGTATTTTACAAATAAAGCTTACTATTGTATTCTGTTCTCGTTCCATTATTCTTATTATTCTTCTGAATAATTATTTTAAGAAAAACACTTGCAGCTGCATTATTAACTGACAGTCCTCCCGACTAACACCACTTATCTTCTCTCTCTCCTCCTCCCACTCTCTCTCCCTCTCTCTTCCTCCCACTCTCTCCTCTTCCATCTCTCTCTCGCACACACATTCTCTCTCTCCCTCTCTCTCTCCCTCCCTCTCTCTCTCTCTCTCTCTCTCTCTCCCTCTCCCTCTCTCTCTCTCCCTCCCTCTCTCTCTCTCTCTCCCTCCCTCCCTCTCTCTCTCTCCCTCCCTCCCTCTCTCTCTCTCCCTCTCTCTCTCCCTCCCTCCCTCTCTTTCTCTCTCCCTCTCTCCTCCTGCAGCTCTCCTCTCTGCAGCGGCGCGTGGCGGACTCGGAGGCGGGCTGGAGGAGCAGTGAGCGGGAGCTGAGCGCCCAGCTGCAGGAGGCGCGGGGGAACGAGCGGAAGCTGCAGGAGGAGGCGCGGAGCGCGGCTGTGCGCACGCAGGCCGCCCAGGACGCCGCCTCTCAGACGGGGCTGCAGCTGAGCGAGGCGCAGGGCAAGCTGGCCGCCACCGAGGCGGAGCTGAGCCGCGCGGAGGCCCAGCGCCGGGAGCTGGAGTTCCGCCTGGGCAGCCTGCAGTCGGCCCTCACCCGCACCCTGGGCATCGGGGCCGGGGGCCGGGGCCGGGGCAGCAGCCCCGCGGGGACCTCCCCTGGGGCCCTCTCCCTCTCACGGCCCCGCAGCATGTCCCCCATGCGCCGCTCAATCTCCCCCGCTAAAGGTGATCATGTGACCGCACACTGTAACTGCTGTAGCAACGGTTATCCACCAGGGGTCAGACTTGTAATGCAATGTGAATCACTTGTGTGATGTGAAAGCCCATGTTAAAAAAACAGAATGTATTCTTTATAGAACAAGCGCATTAACAAAATTAGAGGCATGTTTGTTTAATGCTTGTTTTTTTTGACATAGCTTTTAAAGAAATAGGGGGGGGTATAGTACTGAATTCTATTTACAATTGTTTTTTGTAAATTAGAATGTACCAGCTCAGTGTACAACAATGTACCATTGTATGTGAAACTTATTTTAAGATATATATCTTTTAAGAATGTAAGCTATTGTTGCTGGATAGGCAAGTTTTACATCAGCAATATCTCACCTCCAGTCTGGGAAGATTTGGGGGCCAGTGGGAACTCGGACAAGAGTGCAGGTTCCCGGCCCGTGTCCCCAGAGAGGGGGGACGCCCCCCTGCCCCTCTCCCTGCCGGAGCTGGACCCCGAAACGCTGCGCTGCGGCCTGAGGGACTTCCTGCAGGAGCTGAGAGATGCACAGAGAGACAGGGTGAGGAACAGACGCACTTTTATTTCCCCTTCATCCTGTGCTTCGGATTAAACGCTTTTTCCAGGAGAGATATATACTACAGGTAGTATTACTGTTGCTTTTATGTCGTGCCTGCTAGTCCAGTGGTTCCCAAACCTCTTCTTGTGTACCCCCTGTTAGTTCCCGGTATTGGTTGTCTTCCAAATCAAACACACCTGATACAACTAATCAGGACTTCAATTCATTGCTTCAGGTATACTTGAGGTGTCAAATTCCTGGATCCAGGAGAGGTTTGGGATAGTCTATAATGTCACTGATTGGCCACTGATAACACTTATCCGGTGCGTCAGGTTTAAATCAGTCCCTGATTACAGGGCAGGAATGAAAACGAGCAATACTACTGGCTCCGAGGGCCAGATTTGAGTATCTGTCATACGGTGTTCTATCTATCAGCTCAGATCAATCAATAGCTGTAATGGATCTTTCAGCATTAGAAACCTGTGCCATGAGGCAGATAGATTTTGAGAAAGAAGAAATAAACAGGAAGTGGAGAGGAGTGTATGTATCTCTCTCTGACTGTGTTGTGTTGTTGTGTTGCGTAGGATGAGGCGCGCTGCCAGTTGGGGGCGGTTCAGAGAGAGCTGGAGGAGGTGAGTGCGGAGAGGGACACCACCCAAAACCGGCTCTCCCAACTCCACACCACCCTCACTGACTGCCAGGAAGGTGAGTCCCACAGCTCCTCTCAACCTCAAACCGCTGTCCCCATCGCTCCCACAGTCACTGTGCACGGCGACACACTCTGCCTAATGTACAACAGAAACATCACACTTTAGGGAGCGACAGAGCTGCTGTTACAGTGGCTATGACTGTTATGGCGGTGAAAGCGTATGGTGTGTGAACCCTGCGCTGTGATTGGCCGCCGCCTTGCAGGGAAGCGGGGGGTGGACGGGCGGCTGAGCTCAGCCCAGGCCGCGCTGCAGCAGCAGGAGGAAGTGATGCGTCGGGTGGAGAGGGAGAAACGGGCGCTGGCCGACAGGGTGAAGGAGCTGGAGAGAGTGGCACAGAGCGCGGAGACTGAGAGACGACACACTCAGGTACTGAGAACATGCCTTCACACCCAGGTACTGAGAACATGCCTTCACACCCAGGCACTGAGAATATACCTTCACACTCAGGTACTGAGAACATGCCTTCACACTCAGGTACTGAGAATATACCTTCACACTCAGGTACTGAGAACATGCCTTCACACCCAGGTACTGAGAATATACCTTCACACTCAGGTACTGAGAATATACCTTCACACCCAGGTACTGAGAATATACCTTCACACTCAGGTACTGAGAATATGCCTTCACACCCAGGTACTGAGAATATACCTTCACACCCAGGTACTGAGAATATACCTTCACACTCAGGTACTGAGAACATGCCTTCACACTCAGGTACTGAGAATATACCTTCACACTCAGGTACTGAGAATATACCTTCACACCCAGGTACTGAGAATATACCTTCACACCCAGGTACTGAGAATATGCCTTCACATCCAGGTACTGAGAATATACCTTCACACTCAGGTACTGAGAATATGCCTTCACACTCAGGTACTGAGAACATGCCTTCACACTCAGGTACTGAGAACATGCCTTCACACTCAGGTACTGAGAACATGCATTCACACTCAGGTACTGAGAATATACGTTCACACTCAGGTACTGAGAATATACCTTCACACTCAGGTACTGAGAACATGCCTTCACACTCAGGTACTGAGAATATACCTTCACACTCAGGTACTGAGAATATACCTTCACGCTCAGATAAGCTCATTACAACCACACAAATACCCTTGGTTGTGTGGGCGCGCTCACACACACACAAGATAACCAACTTTCATGGTGATAACTGTCATGATAATGACATCAGCCTAATGAATATCAACAATTTGGAACACTGACACGGATCCTCTACACTCCTTCCATCTTTTTATTTCTTACATGCACTCATTTCTCACCCTGACTCTCCCCATCACCTTTCTCCCTTTATTTCTCTCTCCTGCTCCCCCTATCCTTCCCCTGGCACAGACCCTGCTGGCTAAAACACTCACTGCAGAGAGTGAGAGGGAGAGCAAGAGGGAGAGAAGGAGAGAGGGGAGGGGGGGAGAGAGAGAGAGTGGTGTCAGTAGGGAGGACTGGAGAAGGAGAGAGAGAGAGGGAGAGAGAGAGAGAGAGAGAGAGAGAGAGCCTGTGTAAATGTCCAGTTTCCCGTCTGGCTTGATTACTGAACGAGGCCACATGAGACAGTGAGCCTGTCGGCAGAGTTCACGTCACTTCCGACCTTTCAGGACCCCACCAGCCTCATATTGAACCGCTGCCTGCCCCAGCTGGCAGAGGAGAAAGCCATTATGGTTTTGGGGAGGCAATAAAGGCTCCATTCATCTGCAGTGCAGAGTGGGAGAAAGACAGGCACACAGAAAGAATGTGGGAGGTGCAGGAGCGAGAGAACGACAGAGAGAGAAAGTTAAGAGAAAGGGCAAGAGGAGGGCTTGGTAGAAATGAGTGTGAGGGGTGGGGGAATTTTATAATCTGCATTTCAGTTTGAGAAAGTGCAGACCAGGGACTGGGATGGACGCAGAAAAGAAAAGAGAGGGAATTGTCTATAGCAGAGAGGGAGAGGGGAAGGGGGGGAGGGGTAGAGAGGGAGGGGCGAGAGAGGGGTAGAGAGGGAGGGGCGAGAGAGGGGTAGAGAGGGAGGGGAGAGAGAGGGGGAGAGGGGAGGCAGCCAGCTGTGAGGTGTGTATCTGTCTCTGTGTTTATGTCTGGTCTGTATGCGGCCGTGTTTGTGGAGTGTCTGTGAGTCTGACACGTGAACATATGGAAGAACCATTCAGCCCTCATACACTCAAGTACTTAACAAAATGTTTATTCATGCCTCGTGTGTTATTTCACTGCTCACATTATTTCCTTTTCATTTGATTCTCCAAATAATGTGATAAATTACTACTTCCAATGAGTTACACTACTCCCAACCTTATGTACACATCATTTTCCATGATTTAACATCAAGACTATATTAACTTGTGACGAGGCGGAGTCATTTTTACAAAACGAAATATATTTTAGGGAACCTTTTCCGAGAAATATATTCTCACAGTGCATTCCAATAATGCTCTTTAAAGGATAAGACTTGGATAAACAATGGGTTGCACAATTGCTGCTATTCCCCGAGAAGAGGCCCTATATGCTCCCCTGCAGCCAGTTAGACAGTGGGCTTAAATGGGAGCAGCTGAGGTGAAGCCTTGTGTTTCTGTGAAAACTTCAGACAAACCTTCTGCTTCAAAGTGCCCCTGCTCTAATTATCAGCATGAATGAAAATGTGTCACTGTTCTGGCCTAAGGAAGACGTAATACTCATATAATGGTACTGATATTTTTGGCTCTCAAGCTTTCTCATTATAACGATCTTGTTATGTTTTTGTGCCTTTTAAAGTTTTCTTTCCTAGTGACTGCCCTTGCCAAGTCATTGCAGTAACAGAGAATATTTGTTCAGACAACTTGCCGGCTCCAGTAAAGGACTGAATGCCTAGTGAAAGATGCCAGAGTGAGAGGGAATGGCATCTGTCTGAGGACACGTGTCCCAATATCGATGGAGCACATTTCAGTGATAGGAAGGGGAAGGTCTACCGTTTTGGACTTTCTGAGAAATAGAAGAGTTGGGGTAAAACGTCGTTGGAATGAACACATTGTTTGTTCCACAGTTGTAACACAAACATGCCCATACGCCCGCACACATTCAAGCACACACAAGCACACGGAAACACAAACACATAGTTTTTTGCTTAGTCATGCGACCCCTGCCCCTGCCCCCCCTGCAGGAGCAGCTGAGTAAGATGAAGGCGGGGGAGGCGCGGCTGGAGGCCGAGCGGAGGAAGCTGCGGGAGGCGCTGGAGGCAGCCGAGGGCCGGGGCACCAGGCTGGAGCTGGCACGCCGCAGCCAGGAGGGGGAGCTCCAGAGGCTGAAGCTGAGCCTCGGGGACCGCGAGGCCGAGAGCCAGGTCACGCAGGAGCGCGTCGACAGCCTCCTCAAGCAGGTATGCATTTCCCCGCATGACCGTAAGAGTTTCCCCGCATGAGAGCTGAGTTTCATCACGCGACCATTTTAGTTTACCTCTGTGACCGTTTGACTGTCCCCACGTGACCGTTTCCATTTTCCCCGTGTGACCGTTTGAGTTTTCCCCTCCGAAGGTGTCCGATGGGGAGCGGCGGATAGCTGCCCTGCAGAGGGAGGTGGACAGGCTGACCCAGGCGCTTGCTAAGGCTCAGGAAAGCGAAGTGGCACTGAAGGAGAAGGCTCAAGGGCTGGCACAGAGCCTGCAAGAAACCACTGCTGCCCACAGCACCACCCAGGGGCGCCTCACGGCACTACAGAAGACATTGGGTGGGGCGGAACAGGACCGGAGGATGCTGCAGGTTTGAGGAGGGGGGTCGTTGGGGCCTCAGGGCTTAGCATGTATGCCTGGTATACTGATGTAAGACTATTTATCCACAGTAACGGTCAGGGTTAGGATGTCTAATATTACAGTGTGGAGGTGCACATGTTCTATCAGACTATTCTGTATATGTTCTCTGTGTAGCAGTATCATTGTATGTAAACTGCGTAGCTGGTATTAGCGGATGACTGATTTCGCGGTGCCGTTGCTTTAGGAGCGTGTGGACGGGGCGAAAGCCTCGCTCTCGGAGGGCAAGCGCAGTATCACGGCCCTGACTGAGCGCGTGCAGACCCTGCAGGCGGAGCTTGTCCAGAGTGAACTCCGTAAAGAGGAACTGGAGACCGAACTAACCCACTCTCAGGAGGTAAGAGAGGGATGCATGTCCTACTCCTGCAATTTCCTGACGCAAATGTAATACAATTTCTAATAAAGTAGCGACTATATTTGCATTAGTATAGCCATAAGTCTCCACCATAATGAAGTCTGTGCCTTATGAAGGATCTCCTAAATAATGGAGGGAGTATTTTCATAAATGGTAAATTCCAGAACCTGAGAAATTGTATTTCAGTAAATTGAGAACAATAATAAATTGAAGCACAGTCTGTATACTAGGAATTGAATACAGATCAGATTAAACAGGTTTGGTTATTGAAAGATATTCAATTGCAAATTAAATGTATAATCATGAAATATATTTCAAAAGAAAGAGCTATGAAGCTCAATATCAAAAGAAGAGACACAGGGACTGAGATACGAAAACATATCTGTATCAGCAGACTTGGCTGACTCAAAACACTGATAAAAAGCTACAACATGAGGACATGTCAAGTGATAAAATGGGACACAACTGAAGAAGACCCCTGTCTCCAATACACACCACACACACACACACACACAGACGCACACTCTCTTTCACACACACACACACACTCACACACACACCACACACACACACACACTCACACACACACACACACACCACACTCACACACACTCACACACTCACACACCTTCATGGACCCCTCTCTCCTGGCCCTTCCCAGGCCCTGCGGCAGCGCACGGCCGGTGTGGCAGACGCCCAACGCAGCGCGCAGACGGCGCAGACGGAGCGCGCAGCCAGTGAGGAGCGTCTGCGCGCGCTGCAGAGGGCGGTGGCGCAGCTGGAGGGAGAGAAGAGAGACGCAGAGAGACAGGCCATCCGCCTGGAGAAGGACAAGAACGCCCTGAGGAGCACGCTGGACAAGGTGTGTGTGTGTCTGTGTGTGTGTATTGTGTATGTCTGCGTGTTTGTGTGTGTGTTTGCGTGTATGTGTCTGGGTAACGTTTTTATGTAGGTGTCATTCTAGGTGTCAGTCTGTGTAATAGAGTAAATCTCTGTATTTTATAGTTTGTTCTCTTTCTCCCCTCTCTCACTCACTCTCCCTCCAGGTGGAACGTCAGAAGCTGAAGATGGAGGAAGGCAGCATGCGTCTCTCTGCGGAGAAGGGCCGTCTGGACCGCTCACTCAACACAGCGGAACAGGAACTACAGGACGCGCAGAGGCAGATCACCTTGCTGCAGGTACGCACAAACCCGGTGGGGGGGGGGGGGGGGGGCAACAGAGGGCAACAGAGACACGGCATATAATGACAGGGGGACACAGGTGGCCGGCCAAGTCACACTCCCTTTTTCTTCGTCACGAGTGGGGCCAGGCAGAACCGCAGAGTAAAGATGACGGGGTTGCTAGGTAACGAGCTGAAGGCCTACACACCCTATATTGCCCGCCTGCCTGGGTTCACATGGAATTCAGCCATTACAGGAAGGAGTCTGAGCCCGTCTGAGCCAGCGGAGACTGGAAACACTGACAGTGGGTGTTCCTTTACCCATGTCTGCCATAGCTTACATTATTACATTACATTTCATTAATTTAGCAGACCATCTTGTCCAGAGCGATTTACATTGCAAGAGAACATAAGTGGATTCTCCTGATTTATATTGCTAGACCTGGCTAAGAACTTTCCCAGACCAGCAACTGTATGTATGTGGTTTCAGTAAATCACTGAATGCGAATTAAGTGTACTTACCAGAGGAAAGTTTCTGATGAATGGCTTGTTTATGATTCTGGAAAGCTAGGCATAGTACATATGTCAGATGGATTCTCTCAGACCAAACATAAATTTGGTTCCTGGTAAATGGATAAATGTACTGAGCAGAAACTATCTTTGTGAACTACAGTACATACAAGGATATGGTTATATACAGTTTATAAAATGTATAGTTGGGCTACAATTGCTGCAAGTTCTGAGTTCAGGTCTGATTGGTTCCACACATGGAAAAGGGGGCTTGTGTGGCTGCCAGTAGCAGTCTGACTAGCCAAACGGGGTTCAGGACTTGATATCATCCTCCCTAAGTTGGTTCAGCTGTTGTTGTACTTGAGTTTCCCAGGCACAGATCAAAGACAGCGAAGTGGAGAGTCACACTGTGAGGAATTGACTCTCGCACTCACGTGACTGCTCTGCGTTAATGCGGACAAGCTCCTGACAACAGCTTTCAAAGAGACATGGTGTGAAAGCCCATTCAGTGTGATCCCAGCTCTGTTCACACAGCTGTGCCACATTGCCACAGAATCAAGCCTTCACTTCCTGTCTTCACAAACATTATTGGTTTTACGGTGTAAGCTCTGCCAGAGATGTGTGCTAGGTTCGGTGAATAACAGTCCTTAAGTGATTGGCTGATGGTGGAGGTTTCTGTGCTTCTATTGGCCGTTTGTGCAAAAGGAGGAGATGGTGTACATAAGGAAGAAGATAGCTATGTGTCTGGTGAGTGGGGTGGGCTCATGGAAACGGGGAAGTAGTGATGGAGTATTGACCACCACGTCCAAGACCAAGGCCACATTTTAGCATAGGACCACATTTGCAACCAAATGCATGTATTTTGCCCATGTTCTTGTGCTTTTGGACTGGATATTTGCACTCTTTGTGGGCACATACAGATTCACATTCCAGAACCATTACTCCACTCAGTGATCACTTTATTAGGTAGACCTGTACACAGACATACAGACATGGTCAGACATGGTCAGAGGTTCAGCTGTCAGGCCAAATGTCAGAATGGGGAAGAAATGTGATCTAAGTGACTTTGACCGTGGAATGATTGTTGGTGCCAGACAGGGTGGTTTGAATATTTTGTTTTGCAGAGAATGGTGCTAAAAAACACCTCGTTAAGGAGAAAGATCAGAGAGGTCAGAGGAGAAGGGCCAGACTGATCAAAGCTGACAGGAAGGTTACAGTAACGCAAATAACCATATATTACAACAGTGGTATGCAGAAGAGCATCTCTGAGCACACAACGCATCAAACCTCTAAGTGGATAGGCAACAGCAGCAGAAGACTTAATAAGTCTAAAAAATAAGTAATCAATACCTAATAAAATGCTCACTGAGTGTGTATGTGTAATGTGTGCATGTATAGTCAACCGAATCAAATTAAGACCCAAGTTCAAATGCAGAAAAAATAGTTTCAGCATCGCTCACCAGGACCACACATTTCCCAGACATAAAATGGTGCCTATGACCAAGACCTGGTCTTAAGACTCCATCACTGACTGAGGGTTTTGTGAATAAGGGTAATTAGTCTTAGTTGCTTGCTTAGTAGTAGCTATAATTTGAGGTTAGGATAGTGTATTCTTTGTAGGATGAGTAGCAGGCTGGACTGTAGTTGGAAGCTTAATGCTTATGTAGCAGATGTCTGTGGGATTCTGTGATGTTGACCCCGGATAGAATCGAGTAAATCAGTGTGGTGCACGTGGAATGCATATTTTCTCAGGATTTGCGCAAAATAAATATCCAAAAGTGGCCTGTGGAATCTTTGGGACCCCCTGAGAAATGAGAAGGGTCATCTCAAGGAACTTATCCTGCTAATACATCAATCAAATCTTGAAAAAATGGATTACATTGCAAGACATGCTCACATAATATATGTTCAGCTTGTTCAGATGTGAGTAACTCTCTCTCCCCAGTTTCCTCCATTTGTTGAGCTTTGGTTCTGGGGTTCTCCCAGAGGAACAAAATGCTTATTATGTTTGCCCAAAACCTCACACTGGAAAGGAGGGTTTTGATCTGGTGCATCTGTCTGCGTTGTGGATTACTTTGTGCTGTACCTAATCTCCACCATTGTGAGAGTGCTACTATCGCTGTATAGTGCAGCCTGACCATTGGCTGAATTAGCACTGTGCTGAGGTGAACATGACCGTGGCTTATATTAGTGCTGGATCAAATGGGACCGCATCCCATTTTGTTTTCTTATTCGGGGGTGACACTGACCACATGGCTGTATTAGCGCTGTGCTAGGATGAACGTGATTGTGGCTTATATTGGTGTTGGCTGAGATGGGGCTGCGCGGTGCTGGGGGGCTGAATTGGCGGCGTGGGGTGGTTAAGGTGACCACGGTCTGTCCGAATGCAGGCGCAGCTGGTGGAGATGGAGCAGCTGCACAGCGCCAGCGAGGGCTCGGCCCGGCAGCGGGACGAGGCCCAGCGAGAGGCCGAGAGGCTGAGGGCGGCGCAGAGGGACGCAGAGCGCACGCTGGCAGCCAGAGAGAGGGCACACAAACACCGCGTGAAAGGCCTGGAGGAGCAGGTAGGGCTGGGGCGGACTGGGGCACAGTGGGGCAGACGGGGGAAGACTGTTGCATACTGGGGCAGACAGGGGCAGACTGGGGCAGACAGGGCGGATTACAGAGGTGTCACTGAGATACGTTGATAGCTGATTTCTTGTTCCTCAGGTGTCCACTCTGAAAGAGCAGCTCCAACAGGAAATGAAGCGTCGGCAGCTCCCGATGCCCTCCTCCCTGTTGTCAGGCGGGAACTGAACAGCACTCCCTGGTGGTCAGGTGGGGAAGAGAAGTCAAGAACACTGGAGAGATGCCATGCCACCTGGAGCACCCCAGTCTGGGTTAATGACGTGCCCAGCATCCAATCAGAGCGCAGTATGAGCAGATGAGGAAGCTCAAATGAAGAAGTGTGCTGCAATAACAGAACTGTTCAGCCATATCTGCTCTGCACTATACATGTGTTTGAGTGTGGAATACTAAAGTAGTCAAATGATAAGTTAGCACCTTGCATGTAGAGTTTTATTCCTTTTATTCGTTGTCACAGGATTTATTTTCTATCCTGTGGAATGAAGCACATAGTAAGGGACCACTACTAATATGCCACAATATTTAAATGTGTGTATATGTGCTGATTTTAATTAAGTTTGTGCTGTCACACTAACACTCGATAATCACTGAAAAAAGAAGAGTTAAAGGATGATGTTTTTGTAAATCATAGTCTGGTTTAATATTAGAAAGATTATTTTTGTATGTGTCTTTGTATGGGAGTGGACATTGGGGGTCAGGGGTGTTCGGGTGGGGGTTGCAGCGTAGCACCCTGCATTCTGTCCATGTAACATTGAGCCAGCGTCTGCGTCAGAAAGTGTGCACTCAAGCCAGTTTCCCCGTTACACTGGGCACATGAATAGTGTGACTGAGCCAACTGCACCTCTTTTGAAAAGCTGGATCTGGGCTGGTTCACAGATTTCAGGGTCCAGGTGGTTTGTGGTTTCCTTAGCTGTCAGCTCATCTCACTAGAGTTACGAATGCTGCTCTATATACCGGGCGCAGGAGACTATATCGTTTCCAATGGCAACAGCTAAAAAGCGGAGGTAAATAAGGACTGAAAAGGAGACTGAATGACAGCAGTTGTACAGAACTTGAGTGGATGGGCCGTTATTTACATTTCATTCCAGTCTTTGTTTAGGGGCCTTTCTCCTGGCTGCACTTTGAAGGTGCCTTGGCAGAGTATATGTTTATTGTTCTACAGAGAGAAGCACGTCATTGTTGCTGATCACAGCAAACAATCAGGGGGAGAAAGACGCAATTTTTGGATTCTAGTTATGCCTTCCAGGAAAACTTCAGTCTCAGATTGCAGATGATGTCCAGGCAGTCTGGATCGCCTGCACCTGGGCGAAAGCCAGCCTTGAATGCGCTCTCTGTGCTGCAGATCTGCTTTCGGGAAACCGTTACCGTCATCATTGGCAAGTGCCAGCCCGGTTCCAGCTGTGCTGCAGGATAGGGGTGGATGGGGTAGCTGTGCCCAGTGTCGGAAACTGAAATTCAGGCTGCAGTGCACCAGAAGGGCTGGTTGTGTTGTGGAAGATCTCAAACTGGGCTGTTTTAAGATTCCTCTCCTCTGGACTGTCATATTCATTTCAAGCCCCCCACCACCACCACCACCACCTCAGATTTTTAATAAAGTTATTTACAGTCTATAAAGTAAAGTGTCACTTAACTGGACTCCACCGAGACTATGGATATTCATGTCTGGCCCGTGAGGCCAGTAGCACTGCTGGTTTCATTCCTCCCCTCTAATCAGGACTGGTTTAAACCTGCTGGGTTAATATGGCCAATCAGCGGCATTAATTAATCAATTATCTATTGATAATTATCTAAATTATTTCACAATCAATTAACTATTGAGTAGAAAAGAAAACAAGCAATGCTACTGGCCTAATTTGACTATCCCTGAAACTGGACCAACAAAATACACATGCATATCAGGTACACATTTAAACAACAGACACATGATATCGCAGAAAATATTTATTTGTGCACTTTTTTGGCCGTAAAAAACAAAACAAAGAATTTAAAGTAGTAGTACAGTAACTGTTTGTGAGCAGCCTTCAATAAGCACCTTTTGCCACAGATGATGGTGATACCATACACCACACAACCATTCACTGCATCTCACTGCCACAGATGATGATGATACCATACACCACACAACCATTCACTGCATCTCACTGCCACAGATGCTGAGTACCATATGCCACACAACCATTCACTGCATCTCACTGAAATACCCAGCAAAGACAAACCATCCCAAGGTCAAAGGGCACCACATTCATTACTCTGGTGTGCAGTTCACTTGATCTGACCTGACTGATGCCTGATTGGCTGAGCTTGCTGTCCTGTAACCTGTGCCCGAGTTGATTATTGGTTATTGTTCAAGTGCAGAGGCAGGCACAATTCACTGGCCCTATCTTCATGTTATTTTCTAATTCCTCATATGGAATGGACTGTACTGCATTGTAGTTACATCAGTAAGTTATGAGCAACTGCTGTGTAAGTACATATTTGTATAATCACATAAAGGGTCAGGGTTGGGTTAAGAGTGATGGTAATTATAGTTAGGCTGCAGTAGCTAGGCAGTTATAGTAATTATGGCACTGTTTCTGTAAAGTTATGGTGATTCCAGGGTAAAGCTTAGGTTCATTCAGAGTGTCACTGCAGAAACTTTGACTTGTGACAAATGCATTACTTTAAAATGACATGTCATTGCACAGTAATTGCCATTACATTACTTTGTAGTTACAATACAATTACATTAGTTAAGATGGAAATTAATGCAAAATGTCACCTGATTTCGTCATAATTTTGAACACTGCTTGAACATACACATTAACAAAGAAAGAACAAAACATGTAAAACAAATAGACAAAAAAGTAACAAAAAAGAAATGATACAGTA
The DNA here is from genome assembly GCF_963514075.1 of Conger conger. Taxonomy (NCBI): domain Eukaryota; kingdom Metazoa; phylum Chordata; class Actinopteri; order Anguilliformes; family Congridae; genus Conger; species Conger conger. Next base: position 23,249,084 of record NC_083773.1, on the reverse strand, counting down.
AAAAAATCACACAGTATATTGAGTACAACCTCAGCTGTTTATGTGCATCTGAACAACGTACCGCTGTTTTATAGCACCAGTGTATAGTTCTTTTAATAGCACCAGTGACACCATACAGTCAAAATATATATTTGGGTACAAAAGTATATGTATTTATACACATATATAAGAAATAATGTGGGGATGGGGGTGGAGGAACAGTAACAGTTCTTAATAGAAAAAGGAGATATTGGTGGAAGAAAGGTGCAGACAGTAGGGTCTTTGGGGGAGGGAAGGCAGGGGGTTTTTGGAGCGGGGGATTTGGGCAGTATCTAGGCGCACCCCTCCCTCAGCATCCACCGCAGCTCTTCCCACAGCTGCTCCCTAGCGCCCCACACTGGCCACTCAGCGCCGCCACGCCACACCGCGAGAACTGGTCACGGCACATATCCGCTACAGGTGGAGAGGAGGAGGAGGAGGAGGAGGAGGAGGAGGGAGTGGGGAAGGAGAAGGGAGGTGATTAGAGGAGGAAAGGTGGTGTGTGTGAGGGAGAGATGGAGAAACAGGTGAGCACAGAAAAAGGAGAGGTCTGGAAAATTGGCAAACAGCCCCATATCATTCAGGGGTCAGGTAAAGGACAGTTAGGCCCTCACCTCTGAGCAGCTCCTCGTGGGCACACACTGTCCTCACACACACCTCCTTGTTCACCACGTACACCCTGCGCAGGCTACAGAGACATGGACAGAGAAGAGGCCAGGTAAACGTGTGCAGTAATGCAGTAATGCACAGAACTCTGTTCTGGTTCCTCAGTGGTGGAATAACCTGCCCACCACTGTCAGAACAGCTGCAAATACACCTTTTCAGACTGTACCTTTTGATCTACCCTCCCCCTCCCCCCATAAAATAAAATAATCCACACTTACTATTACTATTGTTTATATATATGACTGCGCTACATCCAAGTGTTTTTCCACTTATGGATTTGATGCATTTCACTTGTTGAGGAACTTACGCACTTCTTGAAAGTCACTTTGGATTAAAAGTGTCTCAGCACGCAGTCAGACTGTACCTGTAGAAGCAGAGGCTGTTCAAACACTGCCTGCACGGCTTGTGTACGGAGTAGAGCCTGGTGCAGGGGTACTGCTCCTCATGGCAGTCTGCGTGACAGAGGAGTACACACTCACTTACACCCGTGCTCAATAATGCAGAACATCACATACACATACGCGCACACACATTCTTGCATTTACACAGATAAACATACACGCACACACCCTTTTTTCTCCTGTCTCTTACCTAGAGGTCCAGGCTCTGTGGGCTCAGTCTGTAACTCAGCTTCTGAAACACAAAACATAAAATCATAACTCATACAGCAAAGCCTCCAGCACACATACGTGCATGCAGGCGATGGAACGGTAGCTCTCGTATGCTAACACCGAAACAAACGTGCGTACACTGATGACTGCATACACGCACACACCAACACGTTGTCAACTGCCACACATGCATGTGTATGTTACAACTGGCACATACTTACAAACATGTATGCAGAAATGACTTCACTCACAAATACTAACATGTGCAGACAGTGAGACGGTGATTGCCAGACACGGGCACACATACTAATGATTATGTTGTCCTGTATGGAGCAGCTGCTCTGGCCATTCTGGTTTACATGAACATTAAGACGGCCATAAACACATATTGCGGCAAATCCACATTTGGTACAGTGGCACAAGAGTGCCTTCATGTGTTTCCACATGAAGGCCACATAACTGCATAAGGAAAGGCTTGTCCAGTCTGCATTTATTTGCACAAAGTGACAGTTATAAAAATGAAAATGGAATGACAGCAGATTATATGGAAAATGATATTGGCCCTACCAGATGGGGCAGAGTCAAAGGGGCGTTCCAAAAGCACTTGCTGCTGTGGAGAAGAGGCTGTGTTCCCTAAAACTGTACAGAGAGGAAACCAAGGATAATCAACTTACAACTTACCAACAACGGTTCTGATCTGAGTCAATGCACCCAACTCCAAATTTGACCATGGAAACAATCCAAAGGTAATTTACAGAGAGAAATGAATTGCTTTCATGCCATCTTGAACAACGCTTGGTCAATTTTGAGTTTCTCTTCAACAGGTTTTTGCAATGATGAGAGTGAGATTGTTTAGTAAATTGTAACCGGTTGATTGATTGTAGTATTTTACACAACACAGATGAACTGAGAGAATACAAACACACACAAACAGCCTTACCAGGAAACGGGTAATCATACTCATCTGTGAATCAAAAGGAAAATAAGAAAATGTGTTTACACTTAGAAGAACTGCCTGTAGGCATGCAAAAAATAGATGGACACCTGAATGAATAACAGTCAATAGTGCAGATGAATAGGCAGCCAAAGGAATGCCGGCTGGTTAATACATTTTATACACATTACATTTTATGAGATCAGCCTGCAAATACATAAAGAGATCAGGCTATCCCTCAAACAGAGCCGCCAGCCAGGAGGAGACTAACTAATCCACTGTGAGGCCAGCGGAGACTTTCTGAAAGAGCGATCCATTGACAATACCCCCACTGCTCCACAAAACTGCCATTCATCACAGCGGCAAGAAGTAAGGCATTACTAAACCCCATCTCAAATCCCATACTGAGTGCACCACAAAGCATCTGAGTGAGCCACAAACCATGAGCCATGGTGGCGAGAGACTTGTACTACGGAAACACTTTTCAGCAGCAGAGACTGGGAATCCTGCCAGCATTGAGGAGGAAATGGATTGAGAAATGAACAGGAAAATCTTAGGGGAAAACCTGCTTTGGTCGAGGAGAGACCGAGAACTGGGACAAAGAGAAACCTTCAGCAAAACGATGACCTAACCTACACAGACAGCTCCTTGACAGAGCTTGAACGATTGGCTGATTTTGCATTAGCCAGCTGGTGTACAGGTCTACAACATAAAGTGGGCACTGAGTGGACCTTTCTGCACAATTGCCGAAATGCAAACACAGAAAAACTCACCTGGGAGGTTACTGTATAGTTCATCTTGCTCAAAGTGCTGGGCAACTAGAAGGACTGTTGGGGAAGAATTCAGGAAGACAAGCTGACACACTGAGTAACTGACAATGGTAACATATGCCATCAAAGTCTTTCATCTTAGAGAGTGAGAAAACCCTCCCAGACTCCTTTAGTGCAAAACACTGAACTTTCCTTGAATGCATATCCTTATCAAAACAAAACTGACATAACTGATATGAAAAACATGATCACATTTCCATATCATAATTGAATTATAATATAAAATTACAATTATACAAACAATAAATCATGTGCATGTACAGGATAATTGTTGTGTGCCCATATAGCATGCCCTTGAGTAATTTTGAAGGGACTGTACTGACCAGGCATGGACAACAATAGGAGACAGCTGGCCCTCATGGTCACTCAGTCTGGGGAGGTAGACAGGCACTTATACTGAGAGAGAGGGAGGGAGGGAGGAAGGGAGAGAGAGATTAACAAATTAAATATGCAATACAGACATCATGCACAGTATTTACAAAACACAGTATTACATAATATTCCAGTAATAGCAGTTTATTGATTATAATTGCTTTATTTGACCCTGATGACCCTCCTTTCCTGTGTATAGACTAGCCTTTTTCCTGTCTCACTCTCTCTCTCTCTCTCTCTCTCTCCCTGTCCCTCACTCTTATCTCCCTCGCTCCCTCTTATTCCCTCAATTTCTCTGTAATTCCATGTATTCTCCTCATTCTCCTTCCCCTGGTGCCCTGCAGTTACAGATTGGAAACGAGGAGAAATTCTGCCAGCCATAATGCAGCATGTCTGTCTTCATTAGCAACCACTCTGTTTCTCCTTTCTTCTTCCCTTCTTCCCTCCACTGCTAAACACACAAAAACAGACGGTCCGGGGGCAGCATTCCAAGCCAGGAACCACCAGGCCCCCTCCCTCCCTCTCTCTCTCCATCCCTCTCAGAAGTAGACATGTCTCTCCCCCTCTCCCACAGGGAGAGCCAGCCCACAGAACAGGGTCCCCTCAGTATACCACAGCCAAGCAAATTACCAGTGTGAGAGATACATACATGTACATGCAAATATCCACACATCCCATACACTCCACCTAAATTGACCTAAAACTGTTTTATTTTGTGGAAACTGTATTTATAAGTGTCTAGCAATGTAATGTGCGGGCGATTGCATTTTCAGGTGTGTTTTCTACAGTTTGATGAAAGAATGAAAATGCAATTGATGACTGCTGCACCTTGTGTTGTAAAAATGTGGGCTGCCGAGTTTGTCTTGTTATGTGTTATGCTTTTTGATTATTGTGAACAGACTCCTATAAAGATTTTCATACTCTTGAGATACATGGCTCTACTGGGAAGCAATAAATCAGGAAAATAGTCTAAATAATTTTCAAACATTTACGGTGTCTAAGCCAACATGTTTCTCTTCTCTCTCTCTCTCTCTCTCTCTCTTTCAGTCTCTCTGCTTTGACAAGTGATGGAATTCACCACACAAGTTTAATGAATTACCTGCAAAGACATCTGACAAATGCAATGCATCTAAATGCTCCAGTTTGGTGGGAATACATAATTTTTATTGAGTGCTGGTTAAAATGTATTTTATTTATTTACCAGGAACAGTGCACATTAATCAACATTTTCAGTTTCCACATCAATGTAAATGTGCTGGAGTTAGATCATGAGCAAATCTAACTCTGACACATTTACCTGTAGTCTCTAACCTGCATGAGTTTGGACATAGTCTATTGAGCAGGCACTGCTAGGTCATTTCAGTTAAGCATCTTGCTTTAAGGTACAAGTAATCAAACCTATAACGGTGAAGTTACAACCCCTGTTACCTAATCTCACTGCACAAAATCGCTCTATATGAAATGGCAGCACTGCCCTCTAATACAGTGTGCCTGTCCTATGGGCCTCCCAACCATCTCTTGGTCACAAGCATTCTGTCCAGTCCACCAGCGTTGAGCTGATAATTCTGAGTTTGTACACGCTGTGATGTCATTGAGAGTGTGTTCGCACACATTCCTAGTGTGCATCCTAGTGGCTATCAGAAACCATATGCTTTCTCAGCTCACATCTGGTAAGTATTAAAACCTCTGACCCCCCCTCTCCTCCCCTCCTTACTCTAATCCTCATTGACCTCCCCCACTGCCCTAGGACTTTAAAACAAAGGAACCATGAAAAGGGGACCCATTCACCCATTCCCCCATTGTTTTTTATCTTCCTCTCACGGGCAATTGGTTTGTTTTTGTTTGTTTGTACTACGAAGTTCAACCAAATGTAGAATTGCTTTCCTTCCAAACACCCCCCACCCCCTCTCTATTTCCACCCCTAGAGTACCTCCCTCCTCTCTGTTTATTTATGTTGGCTACATCCACTCCATTGTATTGCCATTGCCCTGAGCAATAACCCCACCCCCTAGCGCGCAACGCAGTCCCCGCCTTGCACTTCATTACACTCTAAAAGACACTTGAAAACTCTTCATCTATCAAATTGATTGACCGTGAGAAATCATGAAAAATGCAAACAATTAAATGGAACAATAAAATAACAATACTAGGTCTGAAAACGACAGATGGGCTACAGTTACATGCGAGTTACAATGTATAGGCTATTATCAAGTAATAGTTTTCGGCACAAGGCAATGATTCATTTTTCAAATAATGCACACACATCCCTAAAACCTGACCGAAAAAAGCAGAAAACAATTCATTATCCTCCGAGTCACGCACACAGGCTAAAATATAGCTGATCACCAGTTTCAGTAAAACTAAAAAAACTCCTCAAATTCCGATTTAATAATAAATCAGCCAACAAATAGGCAAAGATGCACACGTAACTCTAATTACAACTTATCATCGGTTGATTAAAATTGGTTTGTTATTCGTTAAGACCAATGTGCAGTTCAGCTATCTTCGTAGCATCGCCGGTATCCATCTACAAATTCTTACCTCTCTCTAGTTCTCTTTCACTCGTCCCGCCGATCCTCAAGGCTCTGTCAAGTCTGAAGCTGAGATTGATCGAGCGCCACACTGTATCGCCCCGCCTTCTCTGCCCCCATATCCCCTCTCCAGCCTTACTCCAGCGGGTCCCAGCGCCGACATACCTGCAACCCGACACTTGCGTGGATATTGTTGGAAAAGTTTTACTTTAACAATTTATACTTAAGGTCAGTGAAATAACCAAAAGCAAGGCTCACTTCAACGGGACTTGTTTGGAGACAACAACATAAGTAAACATCGAGACTCTTAGTGGTTTTTTTATTCACTTTTTGGGAGCAGGACAGTCAATTAGTACGCAATGAGGACATAAGACATAAACATGCACATATACATGAGCCCACAGACACAAAAACACGCACATTCAATGTAGACTGAACATAAGTCAATTCTATTCATATGAGATTTAATGAAATACAAATTAAGTATGTATGTGAGTCACTTAGATACATATTAGAAAACGTAACACGAAACAAGAATTATGCTGACCTCTACAGTTTATTGTGCAACACTACACTAAGTAGCACCTAAATGATGTACCCGAGAAACAGGGCATCTGTCATGTTACATTACATTACATTACATTATTATGAGAATGTCATGGTTTGTTAAGGTTATACCAGGGTGGGGTGAATCACCATGACATGACAGATTCCATACATTTGGAATACTTGCTGAACAGTATTACTCTTTTGTATTCAGCTACTACAACCATATTAGTGCCACATGGGAGGGAGGGAGAGCAGCAGAGGATGGAGAAGGTGTAGCCTACTTGGGGAAATAGTGTGAGCATAAAGATTGATGACAGGAAATTGAATGGGGCTTACAGAAACAAGAGATGAAGGGAGAGGTGCACAAACTTGAAACAGAAGGCTGCTCTCATGAAGGAAGAGGAAGGGAGACAGATAAAAAGAAAAACATTTACACACATTTTACATTCATCTTAAATCATATAAGCTCATTTCAGAGTTATTATTTTGTGTTTTCATCATTGAAAGCACTGCATATAGAGTAGCTAATGTAGATGTTGTCCTCTCTAGTAAAAAGCCTCTTATAGATTCTGGCTTTTGCTCACTGGGTTGGATGTGTGTGGCTTAATTACTGTTGTCAAAACAGTTATACACTTCCCTGGATTTTGTACAGTGCCACCGCAGCCAAAGTGTCTGTTGGAGATACATTTTCATGGCAACTGGCTAATACATTCTCATAACCTCTCTTTTCTTGATGCAAGGCCAGACGACAAATAAGCAAGCTACCCAACGTTCCGAAAGTGTCGGTTGGTGACGCTGTCAAACTGCTACATTCAAAAGATGTCAGTTGGAGAATTTAAGGTACATAACTACACAGAGAGAACATGTTTGGGTGAGTGAGATTGTAAAACAGGACATACAATTGCTTGTGGTCATTATTTTTATACAAACGAAGTTAAATTGTGATAAACTAACTCAGGCCTTAACATTTTAACACTGTCATTTGAAAGTGGGTTGTTTTAATAGTAAGCAGAAAGTTAGATGTCGTTTACTTTTTTATTTAAACTATCACCTTTAGCTAACAATAGCTCACTGTTAGCTGACGTTAAATATTACTTTCTAATTCACATTAACACAATATATATATATATATATATAACGTTATAACGCCATCCATCGATTTAAGATCGATGTGAAAAACATTAGCTGTAAAATTTAATATAACTTACTTATTACTTAAGAGCTGCGTCATAAGTAAGTTATATTAAATTTTACAGCTAATGTTTTTCACATCGATCTTAAATCGATGGATGGCGTTATAACGTTAATAGCTAACTTAGCTAACGTCACATGAGCACTAGCATTGGTAGCTAGCTAATTACCTAACGCCAGATAGCGAACCTCATTTCGATTCTAACATGCACCTAAGTTAGTGGGCTAGTTACTATAAGTTAGCTAGTAAGCAAAAACACCATCACCTAGCTAATGTCTAAAATCATTTTACGATGGATGCTAACTAAGCTACATGTTAGTTAACACAAAACATTCTCATAATGTTGCTGCCATCTAGTGGCAATGTTGTAACATTGACAAAACATCCCAGTAACATTGTGTTTTAACTGAGTAGTTGCAGTGTCCTGGTTGGTCCCCTTAAAAGTTGTGTGCTGGTATCTACTAATTAGCTTGCTATGTTAACAGTTATATTTGAATGAATAAGCACTGTTGAACTGTGATGAATTTCATAAGATGTTACGTTAATTAACTTGAGAAAAATCCATCCTTGTTGTCAGGAATTGCCTGCCATTAGGAGGCCAAAGCTGCAGCATGATTGCATTCAGGAAATTTCTCAACAAGAAATCTCTGAGGGCAATCACTGGGGAGTTCCTGGCGACCCTAGTCTTTGTCCTGTTCAGCGTGGGCTCAACAGTAAGATGGGAGGAGGTGGAGGAGCAGCAGCTGCCTGCTGCTCGCCTCCTGATCTCCATCTGCTTCGGGATAAGCTTTGCCGTGATGGTGAAGTGTTTCAGTGACATCAGCGGCGCTCATTTAAACCCTGCAGTAACCTTGGCAATGGTGCTCACTCGCAAATTCAACATTATCAAGGCCTTCTTCTACCTGCTTGCCCAGTGCCTCGGAGCCACTGCGGCCAGTGGCATCCTGTTTGTGGTGACGCCTGAAAGTGTGAGAGGGCACCTTGGAGTGACCTGGGTAAGTTGGAATGAGTGCTCAAGCTCAACCAGTTCAGACCAGTTCCCAGCTGGACATGGTTTAGCTGGTTGACCAGTTCAGACCAGCTTCCAGCTCGACATGTTTTGACCAACTGAAGCTATGTCTTGAAAGACAAGCTACCAGCACAAGCTGGTTGACCAGCTCATACCCAGCTAGACCAGCGTTATGACCAACTCTTTTTTTACATTAGGTAAACACAAACCTTTGAAAGACCTGTGGCATTTCTACAGTCATTACATTTGTCTATATCCAGTATATATATTCAATAATGAATATAATGAATGCTTTCAACAGGTCAGCTCCAGAATCTCAGTGTTCCAGGGCTTCATAATGGAGCTGCTGATCACGTTCCAGATGATCTTTGTGGTGTTTGCCACCTCTGACCCCAAAAGCAAGCGGCTCAAGAGCGCTGCTGCTGTAGACATTGGCATTTCCGTCACCATCGGGCACCTGTTTGCGGTGAGTTCAGGCCTCGTTACTGTCATGTGGATTTAAGCACTGGCCATTGTATCCTGTTCCAATGCCGGCATCATGCCTCCCTCTTGTTTGTTGTGTGCTGTGCCAGGTACCTTACACTGGAGCCAGTATGAACCCAGCTCGCTCGCTCGGACCAGCGATCATCACCGGAAACTGGGACGACCACTGGGTAATGGAGACCATCTTAATACTGGCTTGAGGAGAAGCCTTTTTTTTTTGTTGACAAATTCATTTCTTTTACACACGTTTGACACTTAACCGTTACTCAGTGTATCAATCATCATTTCCTGTTGCAGTGCATTTATGTACATCTTATGGTAGTTTAATTTAGTGGAACTAAATTGGGTATAAGGTAGCTTGGGCAAAATATTACATATTCCTACCGGACATATGTTCTTCAGCTGTCAGCATAAAACCCACCGACAGTTTTGGTGGGCAATGCATATTTTAACAACACGCCATGAAAACACTTTTTACATTTATCTGCTAATAAGCCATTCAATTCAGGTATCCTTGCTGTATTAATATAGGTTATATTATCTGATAAATCTGGCCCTATCACCTACTTGGACTTGATTTTAATCGCAATGTGGTTGATTGGCATTGCAACAAGTGTGCACATTTGACTACACTTAAAAACTGTATTTATTAAGTAGGTCTCTGCACACAATAAAAATAAAATATTACAACGTTGGCCATGTGAAGCTGGATATCATTAGGGAGAATAATGTATTTTCTGTGCTGCAGGTGTACTGGCTGGGCCCTATCCTAGGTGCAGTCATTGCCGCTGTTCTGCACAAGTATTTCCTCCACCCCAGCCTGAAGAAGCCTGCCGTAGACGGGGACCGTGTTTCAGAGAAGGCCCGGGAGGACGCAGAGGGCAACTTGCAGGCTGTGGACACAGAGGAGTCTTTCATGGAGATGGCCATGTCTTTAAACACCATCAACATCAAGATCCCTGCGGATGACCAATCAGACCTTTTCAGCACGGAAAAGAAGAATGAAGCGCAATCTTCAGTATGATGAAAAAATGGACACCATCGATTCTGACATGGATTTAAGATTGGTTTTAGTGGGAAATTTTAACTATTACAGTTCCTTACTGTAAAATGTCTCTTGGGTCCCGTGGTCATTGACTGAGGCTGTATAGAGGCTGTGCTGTGCAGATGATCTATGATAAGCATATGTTCTCATTTGTAATCTCTCAAAACACAATTCTGTACACCTTGTATTTCTCTTAAAGCAACTTTTAAATCAACTGATTTTTAATTGTGAATTTTAACGTAGATATAAAATAGTTTAATTTTGATGTTTACTATTGCTTTTTGGTTGTGTTATTTGCTATAAATGTTCATGTACTTGTCATTGTTATTTGACATGTTTGTATATTGGGTTCATGAAAGAACAAATAAATCTGAGTTCAAAGTTATGAGGGTCAATGGCCTCTCTGTGTATGGATAAGCAAGCACCAAATGGCTCACATATCCATACAAACAATTAGAAATAGTAAATACTGCAAACAGAAAACAGATTTCACACCCTAAATACCAAAAGCTGAATTGGTGTAGTTGCACAGAAGCCAAGGTCAGAAGAAAGCATTGTACTGCTCTATATCCAAGTGCTTACCTAGAGATAACCAGTTTGGCAATTTTAGGAATATTTATATTTTATTTTCAACAAGAGCAGCTGCATTAGTACTTATGTGTATAATTTACGAATGCACTCATTTTGACAGTATGAGACCCATATTTAGCTACATTACTGTGTTGACCATTTTAGGGCAGTGTGACCACAGGGCCAAAACATATTTTGTGCTGCCTTAATTAAATTTTAAAATGTTTTTGCACATCTGCTTTGTGCTCTGCTTAAAAAGAGCCCCCCCACCTCCCTACCCCCCTCAGAGGCAGTAACTGCCCAGATGTGTTTAATGGTGGGTCACAATGATCCACCCTACCAGCATAGTAGGCTAATTTCAGAAAGCAATGACCAGCTGAGGATTTCAGTGTGCGTTGTTTATTATTCTTTTAGCATCACAGAGCCTTCTGTAAATATACTGTTACGGAAAAAAGCGTAATGTTTCATGTATGTGTCTGAACCTGTTCAGAAGACCAAACACATCTGTAAGGCTAAATAATAAGCACAAAACACATGTGCTGCTTAATATATACATGGCCTTTCACTCACTCTCTCATACACACATACAGACACACACACACACACACATAACAGATCCGTATGATCCAGTGCAGACCTTTCTCAACAATCTGCATCACCTGTGCTGGAGTGTGCCTGAATACAGATTACAGGCTGTTTGAGACCTCACAGATAACTCTGATAGTTTCCCCTTTTTTCAGGGAAGGAGGCAGGGCTGAGAAGTGGACGGGTGGGGATATGGAGGGGGTGGGGTAATTGGCCATGTGGTCAAGGTTCAGGCTGCAACGCTTCTCTTCTCCTTGTATGTTGCCATCATCTTTTTTATCTCTGCTATCGCCTTGCCAGGGTTCAGCCCCTGTAGAGAGGGTAAGAGAAAGATGATAAGGAGAGAGAGAGGGGAAGCAGAGGACCCTGTGTGTTATGAGGCAGGAGCTAGATCTGCTGCGTCCACAGATTAGAGGTGGAGACAGAATACCACAGCACCACTGCTGTGAACAACATCAGCCAACATTGGCAGTTTGGGAATTTGGCCATACCTTGGGACAGGTCTTGGTGCAGTTCATGATGGTGTGACAGCGGTACAAGGAGAAAGGGTCCTGGAGTTTGGCTAGTCGCTCCTCTGTGTACTCGTCACGCGAATCGATCATCCAGCGATAAGCCTGGGTGCAGAACAGCAGACACAAACCCGCATCACACCACTTCACCCCAAACAGCAAAGGCATTGCTCTTCTAATAATCTCACAGAATCTTGCACTCATGAAAAGTGAATATTTAACATTTGTGTAGGATTTCAGTGGTTTCCTACCCAGACTGGCACCACACACACACACACACACACACACACACACACACACACACACACACACACACACACACACACACACACACACACACACACACACACACACACACACACACACACACACACACACCTGCATAAGGACAGCAGGACCCAAGTACTTGTCTCCGTTCCACCAGTAACTAGGACAGCTGGTGCTGCAGCAAGCACACAGGATACACTCATACAGCCCATCCTGAAAGAGAAAGCAAAAGAAAGGTGATTTTTTTTTTTTGTTATTGATATTTTAATCCATTACTAATAAACCATTACTGTCACCATCTGTAAAAGAAAAAAGGCACACAAAATGGATAAATGTGCTGATTCCCGATACAACGTACCGCCCCCCAAATCACAAATTAACACCATAGGCTTGTTGCAGCAAAGCAATTCGTCTATTCCCACAGGGGCCAGCACACTTTGCAGCTTAAGCACTGTGCAGGTGTCTCATAGGCGAAACACACGCATGGGTGTCTGTTCTTGTGAAGATGGGATACTGTACCAGTTTCTGCCTGTCCTCCACTGACTGCAGGTACTGCTCCTTGCCCTCCTGCGACTCATCCTTCTTCTTCAGGTAGGGCTCGATGGACTTGTATTGCGCGTAAAAGTTATTCATGTCCTGTAACACACGCATGATGATTATTGGGAACCAAATAGACTGCCTACAGGCTTCTTATAAACAAAGATCCCATGAAAACGTGTAATAATTAGGAGTCTCGTAGTCACTAGAAATGAGAAGATACACACCGGCACCAGGTCCTTGACGACGTACATGTGTGGCAGGGGGTAGATCTTGGTCACTTTGCTGATGTTGGTGTCGATCCTGTTGAGGCAGGCCAGCGTGTTTCCCCCATTGATGTTCATTGCACAGGAGCCGCAAATACCTGAACCCCAGCCCCCATTAAAAGGCTTACTTAGCATGTTTCATACAGTGCCATCCACTAACCCACCCATAACAAACAACACACTGCACAACAATTACACCAAGTGCTCTATGCACATAGATTACACACCCCACAGAGCCATCTCCTGCCCACCCCCCCTGCCCCCACTGGCTCCCGTTCCCTCACCCTCTCTGCAGGACCGGCGGAAGGTAAGCGTGGGGTCCATCTCATTCTTTATCTTAATCAGGGCATCCAGCACCATCGGGCCACAGCTGGGCAGAGGAGAGACATGGTCAATACACAAAGTCAAAGGATAATCATACATAATCATAGTTTAACTCTGTAAAGACAAGTTTATTTTGAAATCAAAGCTTGATCATACCAAGGAATGTCCCGGAAGAATTTGAGTTTAATTTTGGTTTAAGCACACTATGATGACCATTACAGCTGTGTTTCACAAATACTTCACATGGGCAGTCGATTGCGTTGACAGGTTTATGTTCAAAAAACTTTTCTTGTTTCCCTTTGGCAGTTACAGCTTGTGCCTATATGCAGCCCAGACGCATGTGTGGATACCTGCACACACACTATACTATACTTACTACCATTCCCATTGGCTGTTAAACACGGGTAGCAGTTACAACACAATCCGTCAGGGAACTGAAGCCAGCTTAGGGCATTGGCATTTTGTAACATGAGGTGCAGCCACCCTGTTTTGCGTTTCTGTTTGCTAACACAGCAATGTGATCTTGCCTTTAGCAGAGGCCTTCTCTAAAAAAGGAAAGGGCTACATACAGTCATATAAAAGGTGGCTAACAAATCACCAACAAAATTTTTGGTGAAAGGCAGATGTACTCATTGTAGCCATTGAGTATGGCAGTACAATGCAATTTCATGTTGCTCTTATGGTTGAGTTCAACACAATGTTAATGCCATGATGCAACTTTTGCTGTGACTGACTGTTCCATGTGCATTTCTCCTCAGGATAATGGCACTTGGCGTCCAATTCCATTACTTATTTGCTTAATGGACATAACTATCCACTGTGGCTTACTATTATAAATAATTATCACCCTAGTAATTAAATAAATAAACATCAGGCACATTTCTTTTCCAAGATAACATTTTAATACATTTTGAAAAATCAATATATGGCTGGCTGGTGCTCTAACCACAGCATTTCAATTGAAAGCAATTAATGTGTATTTAACAAAATTGTTCCTGGCCATTATTCTAGCTGCACTCACGCGTTCAGGTTGATTTCATAGGTCTGCATGCGTGGTTTGTCGCCGATGCGGTCAGGGTCCCAGCGGTACACCTGGAACTTCTTAATTCTGGGCTGGGCTGCGGCCGCTGTTTGAGCAAACCGCACCGCCTGGAAGAGACAAAGCATGATTGATACATTGTCCACTCTATTATAATGTTTGATTAACAGGTTCAAGTAGCAGAACGGCTGCCTGAGAAATTACAATTCGGAATTTAAGTACGACGAGGGTAACGCTCAGGGTCTCAATGCAAACGTGTGTGCGAGGGAACATCACCCAGCAAAATAGAAAAAAGCTTTTTCACCCTTATGCCTTGTCCTGTGTATTTAATTACAGCCAAATAGTAGTGGTGAAGGACACAGCACTATAACGAAGTGGCTAACAAAACAACCTCAGAAAATAATCGGATTTGCAAAGTAATGTATACTGGGGAGAACTGACAAGAGAACAGTCTTGCAACAATTTAACCATACTAAAACGGCTTGAATAGAAAGCAGTGTATACAACGAATACTACACTGCCCCCTGCTGAACGAAAGACTGTGGTGCAGCTGCGTTACATCACCACAACAACCAGGGATACCTTTAACTGTACATCACACTTAAGGTTGCATAACAGCATCTCGGTTCGCATAATTGATTAGTGTTGAGGGATATAAATAATTATTACTCATTTAAAATCTGTCAAGGCACGGTGTCAAACAAATTTAACAAGGGTAGTCATACGTTTAGATCCGAAAAACAACACATCTAAGTGAACTTAATATTCCTAGTGTATCCATCTATCCACTTTAGCTGGATTGCTACATTAGCTAAGGGACTAACTACTAGATTAATAACAGTGATCAAACTTCAACCAGGAAACTGAACTGGTTTAGAGTGAGTGCAGCAACAGTCGTGACAGCTAACGTTTGGACTACCATGCCAAGTTGGCTAACGCAGTCAAGTTAACGTTGCTATTTAGCTAGCAGCCAGCAAACACTCAATGACGAAGATACAACTACCCGGGTCTCGTTTCCTCTTATTTCAATGTCACTCGCTCGTATGAGCTTTATATGGTCTTAGCCCGTGATATAACATCCATTATTTCAGACTGTCTAGTCTTACCACAAGTCCAGCAGGAGATCGCAATGCCACTGAACCGCATCGGTTCAAGGAGAAACAAACGACCGACATCTTGAGCGATCAGAATTTGACTGACCCTTTCGGTCTTCCGCTATCCCACATCCGTGGTCCGCCCTTGACGCACACAACTGACGTAACTATCACGTGTCATATTTCTGTTGCGATGGCTCCCTGTCTGTAGTGTAGCGTGCATCAGTATAAGTTGTATAGAGGTCAACGTACGTAAATATTAAACAAAAAATAACGGGAACATTTCGGAAACATGGTATTTCTGACTTTATCTTGTTGGATTCGTAACCGGGGACCGGATCGATATTGGAAGGTACAAGAACTCCTGAAGAATGCACGGGTGAGTGGTATGCATAACGTTAACGATTGATCTGATTTCGTTTTCTTGATGTTGCTTGTCAAATAGCGTCCTCGAATAGCTTTCTCAATAACATGGCAAGCATGTGACAGGTATGACACGATGATAATGTGAAAATGTCTAAGGTGAGTTGGGTGGCTTGGAACTGTTATGTTTAACACCCGTTTCTGCTATTTGTTTGTTGTTTGCCTTTGTATATCTATCACCGCTTGATCTTATACATCGTAATTTGTTCCTAACTGTCCTCATCTTCCTCAGCACTTTCGAGGAAGGAAGAATCGGTGCTACAGCCTGGCCGTGAGGGCGGTCCGCAGGGCGTTTGTCTACTCTACCAAGGCACGCAAGGCCAAACGGCATTGCATGCGCCAGGTAACACCTTTCATCTTCATAAGTCTGGCATTACAGCATTAGTAGCAGTGGTTACAATGTTAGGTTTCCCCTGATCTCGTTCGTTACTGCTGTAGCTCTGAGAGAACGGATTTTTTTGCTGCGTTATCGGTTCTAACTGTGCTACGAGAGCACAATCGTTTAGTTGTTCTTAATCACTGGAAGTATATCGTTTATCTCTCCCAGCTGTGGATTTCCCGCATCGCTGCTGCTTCCAGGGAGCATGGTATGAAGTATCCTGCCCTCATCCTCAACCTAGTGAAGGTCAGTACTTCATGAAAAGATGCAACATATTGCAAAATATTTTAAATGATCCATTTTCTATACACCAGTACATCATTAATTAAACATTGATGTTGGACTGCCTGAAATATATACACTTTCGTTTTTTTCAATTATTTTCTTTTCACATATGGTTTTTAATTTTTTATAATCTTTGTACGCCTTCCTGTAGGAAAATTGACTATTCTCTCTTAAAGTAACATTTTTCTGTACTTTTAAGTTAACAAAACAACTTTATTGTATTTTAGAATGTATAAATATTAATTAACTACATAAATATTACACCATATGGCCATGGCTGGTATACACCAAATGATATATGATGTAAGTACAGTAATGATTTGATATTTTAATGTATTTTTGTCAGATGAAACAGAAAGATAAATCCTTATGTTTGGGATTATATGAAAGTGGAAAGTTTACAACTGTAATGTAGGTTTTTGAGGCCACATTGATGCAATGAGGTCTTGTAGCCCAGTGTTTCTCAAACTTGGGCCTGGGGGACCCCTGAATATGGTGGTTTTTGTTCCAACCATAATTGCAATCTGTTCATTTTTCTTACTTGGGTGTTTTTCATGTTTAGGGGGATTATTTACCCACTTAAGAGACATTATGTCTGAAATAGCTTTCCATGCCATTGAGAATAAAATCCCCATGTTCATATTGTCCTTGTGTCACTATATTGCATGAAGTTATTAACAGTTTGAGTCCCGGCCGGCCAGATCCTCTCTGCATGAAGTTTCCATTGCATCATTTCCATGTTCTCCCTGTGTTCACAAGGGTTTCCTCTGGGTACTCCTATTTCCTGCCACACAAAAATACAAACATGTGGGGTTAGGTATACTCCTGCCATTACCCTTGACCAAGGCACTGGTCTCAGAGCTGGATTTAGGTTGGACTGTGGCTCTCAAGTGGCTATGATGGGTTAAATGGGGACAAATTGCCCAACAGGGTTCAATATAGTTAAATTCTGGGATTGCAATTGCAGTTGGAACAAAGACCCGCATACACAGGGGGGGCCCAGGACCAAGTTTTGGAACCACTGCTGTAACCCCATCCTATTCATTATCTTAGAATATTCAGAGCCGACTCTGCCTAATCAGTGTTGTACTTCAAAAATACCTTACTGATACAAAATATAACATTCTTTTTGTCACATTTCCTACACATTTTCCACTGTCTTATGTGTAGTTAAATTGATTGCTTAACAAAATTATGGCAATAGACTAACAATATCTATTCATGTAAACGCTGACATGACGGTGTAATTGAAACCCCTGATTACACTGAATCTCGATGATCGACTTTCCTTGCTTGTCGGAATCGCAATGATTGGCTCTCCGCTCTTCCCCTGTCAGACCAACGTGCAGGTGAACAGACGGATTCTGAGTGAGCTGGCCATAACTGAGCCCCGTACCTTCCTGTCCCTCGCTGCGCTGGCCAAGGCACGGCGGGAGGAGGGATTTCGAGCGGCGCTGGGCGACGGCAAAGAGCCTCCTGGTGTCTATTCCCGCATTGTCCAGTCCCACTAATCCTGTCACCCCCCACTGGTTGAGTGCAGTTACCTTCCTGTCCTCTGTCTGTTGGCCAGGGTGTGAGCCTACCTCATCCCCCCCCCCCATGTCTTGAGCTCCTACTGTCACTGTTCACCCTGGTCAGTTACGCACAGCTGAAGTGGAGCTTCATCTCCACAGCATGTAACCAGGGGGAGGGATGAGGAGGTTTGAATTTGCCTGCCGTCTGCACTGGCTAATCGGGTGCATCCAGGCTGTTCTTAATCATCCAGTAGTGAACACTGGTAAATGGGTAGATTGTCAGAGAAACCTTTTACTTTTTTTTCTTTTCTTTTTTTTTATTTTTTAAACCTCTTATGTCTGTACTTTGACATTGTTCATGCTTTATATATGAATACCTGTGTACTGGCTTTCCTTGGATGATTCAAGAATGTTGAAGCCGTCAATAAAATATTTTTTTGTGATAAATAAAGATGCACTCGCATCTCATTTTAGTAAAAAATGTTTTGTGAATTGAGGATTGCCACTGAAACTAATCTCTTCTCATTTGCATATTGTTCTTGATTCAATGGTATAATTTCTTATAAGAGTGCAATTTTAAACACCAAGTTGGAATAGATGGTAAACCAATGCCCTACTTTGGGTCACACTTAAACATAAGGTTTCCTGGTGTCATGGCAGAATACACAGCCATATAATTATTCACCAGTTTAATTGGAGAAGTAAATCCCTATCTCTCCACCTTAACTTGTGCATTCGTCTTTGAGGTTGCTGGGTGGATGCTACACATTGGTGGTGCTTGTGCTGAATCCTGCCAACCCCCCTGCTGTAAAAGTAATTTGACATCCAGGAAATATAAATGATATATATGACATGAACACATTTTATCATCATTATTATGACTACATCATTCAAACATGAACATAGTGTCAAAAATGTATCAAGAATAGCATTACTTCATATGCACCTACAGTAGTGCTTAATAATGATCTATAACAGTAATACCCCTTTTCATTCCACTCATGATTTGGAGTGATGAGGTACTGGGTGCGAGGCGCAGAGTGAGTCAGTGCCTTGGCATCCAAGCTGGAGGCTGGATAGGCATGTTTTAGTGCTGTGCCCTGTTATTATGATTATGATCGATGCTACAGGTCCATAGACGCATGAAAGCACATAATAAACTTGTATTATAAAAAATCATCCGGCGAGCTATGTCCTGCGTTTTTCTAGCAACCTTCCACACCTCTTGTCCACGGTATATGATGTAACCCACATTGTTATTTTGCAAGACTAGCATTCATAGAGCGTCTATGCTAGCGTTAGGCGTTTATAATAGTAATTTATAAAACGTTAAAGGTTTTATATCCCTGTGCAGCCACCACACATTTATAGTGGGCGGAGCTAAATAGTTGCGATTCAAACAGATACACCAATGGGGAAATAAAAAATGTCGTGATCACCAATCAAGAAGAAGCTTAATTTTAGGGTAAAGGTTGCCTCGCCGCACATGCGCAAATGGTGGCAACGTGACACGAGTGTGGCGGTAGCGGTGTGTGCAAGAAATCCCCTGTCATAGTCAGGTTGTAGCCGAGGATCAGTCACCAGCGCCGAACCAGGCTGACACTGTTTAAACTGCCGCACCATGTCCTGGCTGTTCGGCTTGAATAAGGGGCAATCCGATCCACCCCCGGGTATTCCAGTCCCACCGCCACCTCCTCCGCCGGCTGGCAGTTCGGGGGGAAGTGGCGGCGATAAACCCAAGGACAAATGGAGTAACTTCGATCCGACCGGGTTAGAACGAGCGGCCCAAGCGGCCAAGGACCTGGATAAATCGCGTAAGTACCGCATTGAAAACAGCTTGAACCATACGAAGAACACGTTGGGAGAGTAAACCAGGTACTTCGCCTGCGGAATGGATGCTGTACTGTGCTACTACGCTGTTTTTCCCTTGAGTAGGATAGAATAACTACGAGAATTGAATGGAGATGTATAATAGAGCGTAGGATTATAACATAGCGAGTTGCATCATTCACCCCGTAATGTAGGGCCAAAGAACGCGGCGATGCATTTTGTGTGTCATTACTGTTTAGCTAGTCACCACGGGCACATGTGAGATGCTGGTAGAATGACAGGTTATCCAAGGTGAAAGGTTCAAAGGTCATCCCAGAACATTCATCGGTCTCTAGCGCACCTCTCTTATCTGGCTCCACCTTTAGCTTATCTGGCTTAAAATTAATGCTCAAATAAACCTGACCCAATAGCAATGTTTTTTTATTTTTTTATTTTTTTATTTTTTTTGTCGGTTTTATAGGCCTAGTTTATTTGCGAATATGACCTATGACTACATCTCTTAATGTGATGATCAACTTTCCTAATTGGTCGGCTGATGTTCTCCTGCAGGCCATGCAAAGGAGGCCCTGGACCTGGCGCGCATGCAGGAGCAGTCTGTGCAGATGGAGCATCAGAGTAAAATCAAGGTACAACATTTAAACGGATAAAGGATCTTCTTCCAATATGCTTTTGGGTGTAAAGGTGCTAACTGTGTATTGTGTTCAGTATGAAAGGGAGCATGTCAGTCTCATGACCTGCATGCCTCCCTCGGTCCATTGGTTCGCTTGCCCTGGTGCTTTTTTAAAATGAACTCCCTGTTAAAGTACCTGCTCTGTTTTCCGCGCAGGAGTACGAGGCTGCTGTGGAACAGCTGAAAGGAGACCAAATCCGCATCCAGGGGGATGAGAGGAGGAAAACACTCACAGAGGAGACCAAGCAGCATCAATCGGTACGGTGCCAACGAAGCTGTGT
The DNA here is from genome assembly GCF_963514075.1 of Conger conger. Lineage (NCBI taxonomy): Eukaryota > Metazoa > Chordata > Actinopteri > Anguilliformes > Congridae > Conger > Conger conger. Next base: position 23,228,271 of record NC_083773.1, on the reverse strand, counting down.
TTACTCAACTGTGTGCTTACTGGATGGGTCTCGGACTGGGTAAATGGGGAGCTAATGATTATGTCACTCTACCATTCCTAGAGGGCGAAGTACCAAGACCAGCTGGCCAGACAGAGGTATGAGGATCAGCTAAGACAGCAGGTGAGTTCCTCACCTATATAAAGTAATATGAATTTACATGTGATAGTTTTTAAGCTGAGATTGATGTTGTAATATCTGAGTATGCCCTGTTTGTATTACTCATGAAAGGATTAAGTTTGTATTAACTCCTATGAAAGGATAAAATTGTGAAATGATTCCAGCATGTCCATCTCTGCCTGACACCCTTTTTTTCTGTGTCCATAGCAAGCCCTGAATGAGGAGAATCTGCGCAAACAAGAGGAATCCGTTTTGAAGCAGGAGGCGATGAGGAAAGGTAGGGTGGTCTGTCACACCAATGCTATCGGTTTTCTGTATGAGTTTGTCCGCTAAAAACACACTGTCTTTTTCAAGACATCCAGAATGGGATCACTCAGTCCTGAAGTGAATTCTGATGTAGTTTACTGAAAGCTTGACCAGTTCCATTGTAGTCAATCATTGTGGTGGCATGTTTAATGATTGTTTATCTTGCAAGTTATTTTGGCACCTTGTAAACCCTATGGCTTAAATAATTTTTTTTATTTATAAAAGTTTTGGGCAGCACGGATGGTGCAGTGGGTAGCACTGCCGCCTCACAGCAAGGAGGTCCTGGGTTCGAATCCCCGTCGGCCGGGGCCTCTCTGTGCGGAGTTTGCATGTTCTCCCCGTGTCTGCGTGGGTTTCCTCCGGGTACTCCGGTTTCCTCCCACAGTCCAAAGACATGCAGGTTAGGCTGATTGGAGAGTCTAAATTACCCATAGGTATGAGTGTGTGAGTGAATGGTGTGTGTGCCCTGTGATGGACTGGCGACCTGTCCAGGGTGTATTCCTGCGTTTCGCCCAATGTATGCTGGGATAGGCTCCAGCCCCCCTGCGACCCTGTTCAGGATAAGCGGGTTCAGATAATGGATGGATGGATAAAAGTTTTGCTGTTAATACTTTTTGGATTTCATCATGGTAATGTTGAATGCTTTAGTGCCTTTGTAGTTGTGCAACATTTTGCACAATGATCATCTAGATCCATCTCCTAGGAAAAATAAACAATTATAAATAAGCCAATAAGCCAATATAAAAAAACATATTACATTGATTTATGACCATGACATTTAATATGTCTGTCTGAACTCATGGAACCATTCTCTAAAATGGTCATATTTATTGACTTATAGGGGTGCTATAACAACAAAATTCCCCTTCCAACAATTTCATTTATTCCACAATTTGGGGAAAAACAACATCAATGCAAATGCTGTGGCGTTGGGCTGATCTGCCATATTGTGTAGCCTCGTGGAATTGGATCGAGCTTGGGTGGAGGCTCAAAGGTAACCACCAATCTGAGATTGTGCGAGGTCTCCGTTAAGCACACACAGACACGGCCTCCTGTCTGCCCCTCAGCGACCATCGAGCACGAGATGGAGCTCCGGCAGAAGAACGAGCTGCTGCGCGTGGAGGCGGAGGCCAAGGCTCGCGCGCGCACCGAGCGGGAAAACGCCGACATCATCCGCGAGCAGATCCGCCTGAAGGCCGCAGAGCACCGGCAGACCGTCCTGGAGACCATCCGGTGAGAGAGGCGGAGGAGGGCCGGGGCGTGGTGCCAAGACACGGGGCGGGTTCTGTCATAGTATGGCTGAATGTGTTCGGCTCTACCCTTGAGCAAGGCACGTGATCGGAGTAGCTTTGTTAATGATCCATCTCTACAAACATAGAAATATAACTAAATTGCCTCCACTACTAAGCAGATTATGTGAAGGTTCCTACAAGGGACCACAGGCATAGTCATACTTGCATATGATGCTGAGCTTAGAGTACTACTGTAAATAGATGGCTCTGATACATACATACCTATGACATATGGAAAGGATGAATTGCTGCTTTATTTTACTAGCATCCGTGTGCACCTGCCTTCCTGTAATGTGCTTCTGCTCGGTTAGCCCTGTGAGCTATGGGGGGAGTAAGGGCTGAGGCTGGGTGGATGAGGAGCTGACTGTCTCTCTTCCTCAGGACGGCGGGTGCAGTGTTTGGGGAGGGCTTTCGGGCCTTTGTGTCGGACTGGGACAAAGTGACAGCAACGGTGAGAGAGTCTTCACTCCTGCTGCCCTGAAGCCTGCTGAGAGTATTATCATTAAAGGATTACTTTTTGGTTGCTGTTACCATGGTGTTGATGCCTTCCCCCACCACGCCCTCAGGGTCCCGTAATGACCCCCCCTCCCTCGCCCCTCGCAGGTTGCGGGGCTGACCCTGCTGGCCGTGGGAGTGTACTCAGCACGGAATGCAACGGCTGTGGCAGGGCGCTATATCGAGGCTCGGCTGGGAAAACCGTCACTGGTCAGAGAGACGTCCAGGATCACGGTGGCTGAGGCTGTCAAGCACCCAGTTAAGGTAGGAGAGCGTGTTTGCGCTCATTCAAGGTAGGAGAGCGTGTTTGTGCTCAGTTAAGGTAGGGAGCGTGTTGGAGCACTCAGTAAAGGTAGGAGAGCGTGTTTGTGCTCAGTTAAGGTAGGAGAGCGTGTTTGTGCTCAGTTAAGGTCGGAGAGCCTGTTGGAGTGCTCAGTTAAGGTCGTAGAGCCGTTGGAGCGCTCAGTTAAGGTAGGAGAGCGTGTTTGTGCTCAGTTAAGGTCGGAGAGCCTGTTGGAGTGCTCAGTTAAGGTCGTAGAGCCGTTGGAGCGCTCAGTTAAGGTCGGAGAGCAGTTTGAGTGCTCAGTTAAGGTAGGAGAGCGTGTTGGAGTGCTCAGTTAAGGTAGGAGAGCGTGTTGGAGCGCTCAGTTAAGGTCGGAGAGCCGTTGGAGCGCTCAGTTAAGGTAGGAGAGCGTGTTGGAGCGCTCAGTTAAGGTAGGAGAGCGTGTTGGAGCGCTCAGTTGAGGTAGGAGAGCGTGTTGGAGCTCAGTTAAGGTAGGAGAGCGTGTTGGAGTGCTCAGTTAAGGTAGGAGAGCGTGTTGGAGCGCTCAGTTAAGGTAGGAGAGCGTGTTGGAGCGCTCAGTTGAGGTAGGAGAGCGTGTTGGAGCTCAGTTAAGGTAGGAGAGCGTGTTGGAGCGCTCAGTTAAGGTCGGAGAGCCGTTGGAGCGCTCAGTTAAGGTAGGAGAGCGTGTTGGAGCGCTCAGTTAATGTAGGGAGCGTGTTGGAGCTCAGTTAAAGTAGGAGAGCGTGTTGGAGCGCTCATTCAAGTTCATCTTTATTGGCCTCACATGAGGCAGGGCAGTGAGAGTCTCACTCTTACACTCGGGAGGGGAGGAGTGTGTCCTTGTGTTTGGGTGACTTTAGTACCCACAGCCACAGTTGTCTTGGTGGTGATGGTCCTGCTTTTCCTCTGCCATTCAGATGACAAAGCGTTTGACCAGCAAGCCACAGGACGCTCTGGAGGGAGTTGTGCTCAGTGTGAGTATCCGTTTCATAGAAAATGCAGCTACACATAAAAACGCTGTCACCACTGTCAGTAGCCCACTCTATACAGACACAACAAAGCTACTCACATAATTTTAACTATGAAAAACTGCAGAGATGTATTACCCACAATCTAAATAAGAACACATCCTGAAATCTATCAATATGCACAGACATTATACATCTACAAAACCTCAGCACTGTCAAAACTCTTATGTACCGACAACACAGAAGCTAAGATATTGGAGCTGAAAGCTACAGTTTATGCATTGGAAATATTCTGTAAAATGTCCAAATTCATATTTCTTGTTTCTGTCCCTTATTCTCAATCTATAGCCATCATTGGAAGAACGAGTGCGTGACATCGCCATAGCTACCCGGAACACCCGTCAGAATCGTGGGCTATACCGGAACATTCTCATGTACGGCCCCCCTGGTACCGGCAAGACTCTCTTTGCCAAGGTGGGATACCTGTATGGAAGCCATTCAGTGGCACAATTAAAATATCAAATAACCACGTCAAATAGTGAAAACCCAACCCATGAATGGACAAAATGAGCAAGTAAAAGATGAAAACTTGACACATTAATTAGCAAACGACCAAACTTAATAATGAAACTGAGCCCATAAATAAATAAAAAATGCCACATCAAATTGAAAACTCGACACATTAATTAACAAATGGCCACAATGAAAAGTAGGAGCTCACCGGATGAATAAATCAGTGAAGTATGAATTGATAAATTCTTAATGTAATCTGAATCTCCACCATTCATCATTTGGAGTATCTGTTTCCTGTTTGATGCAGTGCTCTCATTCAGCTCCACACATGCCTTGCCAATCAAAGACTCCTTTTCCAGCCCTCATTTTCCCTTGTCATAATCTTGCCATTCCTGATGCCCAGCAAGTTCAAACTGCCAAACTGACAGCACTAACAAGCCAGCTTGCAAGTCTAATCTAATAGCCCCTTTTAACTTTTTATCAGCTAGTGCAGCAAGTGAAAATAATTTAACACAATGCAGGTTTGGCTCGTTATCGTTTCAGAAGCAATTAGGAGCCAGTTGATTCACCATCAGTTAAAAAAAACTCTTTATGTAATCATTTGTAATCTAGCACAATGTGAATATGGGGACTTTTGTTCTTCATGGCATGCATAGCTATTCTGCATAGAATAGCTTAGCTCTCTGACATAATCAGGCTAAAGAGGGTAAGACAAATTTAAAAAGTGTAATTAAGACAAATTAGCAACAATAAAAAAAGTGTATCAGAAAAAAGACTATGTAACTTGTTCATTACTTTGAGATTGCTGGTGTAGTTGGAACAAAAACCAGCATGCTCGTGGGGCCCCAGGACCGAGTTTGAAAACGACTGGACCTAGAAGATCTTGAACTGCCTCCTATTTCTTAGCTATTTTCTGTTCGGACATACCTGCAGTATATGAATATACCACTAGATGGGGTAATGGGCATTACATTTTCACAAAAGCACAGTCGGGGAAATTGTGTAGTTGATTACAGACCTGGCCACAACACCTCAACTGTTAAATCTGCACTTTCCTTGTTGCTATGTAGTTTTGTTTATGAAAATGTCATGTTATGGTAAATAGCAATAGCACACTTTCTGTCAGAAGGTGCACTGTGGAATTTTCTGTGTTCACAATGCAAGTGACTTGTGTGTTGAGCAGAAGCTGGCAGTGCATTCTGGGATGGATTATGCCATCATGACGGGTGGAGACGTGGCACCCATGGGACGTGACGGAGTGACTGCCATGCACAAGGTCTTTGACTGGGCCAACACCAGCCGCCGCGGGTACGGACTACACACCCTGCCCACTACTAATAAACCTCATGCCCTTGCCCCCTCCACAGAATTGTACTTAAAATGAGCAATTAAAAAAGTGATTGTAGGCTAATTGTTCTTTTATATAAGTATGTATGGGCACTCCTCTGACTGCATTTCACTAGTAGAATTGATCTTCCTGTACTGTTTTTTTGAAGAATAAATGAAGAACTAAAAACTAACATTACGTTCTTTTCTCTGACAGCCTGCTACTCTTTGTAGATGAAGCTGATGCATTCCTTCGCAAGAGATCCACTGTAAGCCTCCCTGAGCTGTGTGTCTGTGTCTGTCTGTGTGTCTGTGTGTCTGTGTGTCTGTGTGTCTGTGTGTCTGTGTGTCTGTGTGTGTGTGTGTGTGTGTGTGTGTGTGTGTGTGTGTGTGTGTGTGTGTTTGAGCGTGCCTGTGAACATTTGTGTGTGCGCTCACGTGTCTGTTTGTGTATGCCTTTTAGTGACGTGTGCTTTTATTTCATAGGAGAAGATCAGTGAGGACCTCAGAGCTACTTTAAACGCATTCCTCTATCGCACAGGCGAACAGAGCAACAAGTCAGTCCATATTTACCTACAAGTATTCTCTTTAACTTTACTCACCATTCTCTTCACCTTTACTCACTATTTTCATTTCCATAAAGCTTGCCTTGCTCGTACAGTTGTTTAATTGATGTATTTGAGTAGCATTTTGTGACTGACTCTGTCATTAGATGAACATAAGCGCCTGTAAAGCATACTGTATACGTACATATATGCAGAGTGTTTTTCATTGTCAAGTCTAAAACACGTTTCATGAAGAGCTCAGCCAATCAGGGCCCCAAATAAAAATCATAAAAGTCAAGAGAGGAAGTTGCCGTAACGCGGTTTCATGAATTGCCATGGACTAATGTAGTTCCAGCCACTGCTTCAAACAATAATTGCTCCTTGTCAAGATCTGGAAAAAAAAAAGAAAGGAAAATTAAGTCTTCAGAGCACCGAACCAAGTCACTTGACTTGAATTCTCCTATATCCAGTGCTCTGACTGGTTCAAAAATAATCGCAGCCCCACAATAGAAGGTTGGCAGTCCAACATTATTCATTCAGTTGACTGTTTCATACCATTTTGCTTTAATTGCCAGCAACCTTCACTGGAAGCAATGACTCCATTTCAACATAACGCACAACGACTTTGTGTTGTGGGATTGCTAGAGAAAAGTGGTGGCAAGACCAAGGGAGTGCAACTTCCTCCCTGGGACTGCCCACATTTTGTTGCATAAGTAAATATGCAGGCAGTCTGTTTGTATTGTACCTTGCTGTTGTTCTGCAATGGTTTGTTTATTTTTATGTGGGCTATTATTGAGGTAGTGGCATTGCCGGTTGCTTCCCCTGCACAATGTCTTGGGTCTACTCCCTAAGTGACCCCTCTTCATTTACTGCAGTAGTCGGGGTCTCCTCTAACTCTGCGCCCCCTAAGTCTCACTGCAGCAGCCATCACCACATCAATAACCCTCTCAAGTCTACCCTGCAGTCAGTCCCATTATATAATGCATTGTTTATTGTGTAACACAATGGTGAAATTGGGTCACTGCCACACAATACTGCTGGTATTTCACATAGGTTATGGGCTCTGTCAATTTCTATTTATTTATTTTTTCAATGGCCTAATTATCTGGAAAAATTTAAGGTAGATACCCGCTTTTGAAGTAGTAAAGCAAGTACAGATAATGGCTTGAACATTATTTTGTCGGTGTTTAAGATAGTATTTCCTGCCCTCCCAGGTTCATGCTGGTCCTGGCCAGTAATCAGCCGGAGCAGTTTGACTGGGCGATAAACGACCGTATCGACGAGATCGTAAACTTTGCGCTGCCGGGCCCGGAGGAGCGGGAGAGACTGGTGCGGCTCTACTTCGACAGATACGTGCTGGAGCCGGCCACCGGGGGGAGACAGTGAGTCTGCAGCACACAGTGCCAAACTGGGCCACGCTACATTCTGCCCCCTGGGGTACGCCAGAGTGGCGCTGACGACTAGACCAGGAACTAGGCCTGATTCCTGGGGTCACCCTCCTATCTCCCTGCTGGCCTGGCCTACATATTATTCCCTGCTCTGAAGTGCGGTCAAAGCCTCTTAAATAAGCAACAAGCGCTGTCCAAAATATTCTCCACAGCGTTTTCCCGTTCTGTCACCCTCGCACTTGTATTTATTTTTATTCTTTCGATAAACAGAATGTACTTTATTTAGAATCACAGTAACTTAGTGCAATGACACCATATAGGTTAAGCACAGCATTCAAAGTCGTTTTGACATGTGGAATGAATTGCTTTGTTCTTTCTTATCAGGCAGTACCCGGTTTACGGGCAACAAGGTGAAGCCAGGTTGCTAAAAATAGACCTATAAGTAATGCTCTGGACTGGATCGAATGATTTTAATCGTGTTTATTGCGGTTTTCTAAAATGGGTGTAATAGAGCAGTCGGTGGATGCCCATGAGGAATGCTCTTGCTCTCTGCCGCCCCCTGCAGGAGGATGAAGCTGGCGCAGTTTGACTATGGGCAGAAGTGCTCGGAGATCGCCAGCCGCATCGAGGGCATGTCGGGGAGAGAGATCTCCAAACTGGGCGTGGCCTGGCAGGTGGGTCTCCTCTTCTCTCCGTCTCGTTCTGCACTTTTAGCGCTTCTGCCTACCAGCCTCTGCTTCCTTTCTGTCTGTGTGCCTGAACAACTTAGGGTGAAATCCAACTCTTGTCCGTTAATTGTCCAGTTCCTTAACTGTATATCATAATATGTAAGAGCTACCGGACCTCTGTTCGCAAAGTATTATCTGAGAATCAGAGGAGTACATGGAGGAGAGCTAGTACTTTGTATGAAAGTGAAACAGTTTTTTACCCATCGATTTTTATGTGTGGGGGTGAACATGGAAGTTGTGACATAAAAATAAAAACTGAAAGAAATAACAGTTTGGAACTCTATGATCAAGGCGCTGAATTAGAGCTTCTGATTGTCAGTCTCTCTCTTACCTCTGATATACAGACCATGGACAGAATAACACCGTTCACCAGAGAAGGCACTGAGCTCGAGCGGCCATTTCAACACACTGAGGGTCGATTTCTCTAAAGCGAATGTCGTTCTTCACTAGAGATCAGTTTGAGTGTAATTGTCATTGATTATTTTTAGTCACACTCGTCTCTTGAATTCCTCCCTTCCGCAGGCTGCGGCGTACTCTTCTGAGGACGGCGTTCTGACCGAGGCCATGATTGACGCGCGGGTCGAAGACGCCATCCGCCAGCACCTCCAGAAGATGGACTGGCTGCAGAGGGAGACGCCCGGCTCGGTGGCACAGGAGGGCGGGGTGGAGACCGTGGGGAAGATGGGCTTCACCCTGCCTACAAAGGCCCTGCAGGCGGACATGTTGCCCCTGAGTGGGGCGGAAAGCGGGAACGATGTGGGCCTCCCCTCTGCCCAGGAGGCAATCCCACTGGCCCAGGAGGTGATGGAACTGGCCAAGGATGGAGCCCCAGCTGTGGAGGGGAGCACTGTGCCAATGCCCCTGGAGACGCCCCAGGACAGGACACCCCCACCTACTGAGGAAGGGGCAGAAATGGGGGACAAGAAGGAGGAAGAACAGAGCAAAGAGGTGGCAGGGGTCACCCTTCCTCCGGAGGGGGCTGCCGAAGCTGGGAGTAAAGTGCCCAAAGATGGAACCCCTGTCTGAGGGGGACAGCTCACAGTGGGCAGGTGTGGGTTGTACTGCTGGGGCCGTTATGGGAAGTCTGATCGGCCTCAGCCCGCGGCTGCTATGAGTCCTTCTGATTAAATTACACACCTGTTACTGTCTCCATAGTTTCTGTCTGTCTGACGGTCCAGTCTAGAGAAGGAAAGAGACTGATTATGAGTTACTGAGATGTGTGTCTGCGCGCGTGTGTGTGTGTATGTGTGTGTGTGTGTGTGTGTGTGTGTGTGTGTGTGTGTGTGTGTGTGTGTGTGTGTGTGTGTGTGCGCACGCGCGCGTTCACGTTTCAATTGCCTCACTGGCAGAGACTTAAGTGAGAGGGAGAGACAAAATGAAAGAAGTGCAACATTTGCAACATTTTTCTTAATTTTTAGTAGGCTGCAGTGTGTCCATGATATACCCCAAGGCCCAGCTGTCAGAAACACAATAGCACCGTTCATATGCCATGGAACCACACAACTGACTTCAAAAGCACTGTATTATAACACAACCTAGTTATAAACCTGAAGTCATGTTCAGAATTGTACAGTGCTATATAAATATTTCAGGTCAGTCCTGGCTGCAAAACACTGCATTTGGTAAATCTGCAAGAGCTTCTGCCCATTCATACTATGGTTTTCAGCTGACCGTTTTAAGTTTTTAAAATGTTGGCATTTTTGGTAGATGCACAATTTTGAGATATTAGTTGATTTCACTGTTGAAGGAAATTCATATATTCAAATGGTAACATTATAGATTTTTAAATGAATGAAAATGGAACTGCCTGCGTATTGTTTGTATAATATGTGGGTCTGCGTTTGTGCGTATGTATTCAGGGGACCAAAAGTCTGCGAACACTACCTCTGGTTGTTTTCGTTAGCACTTGGTATATCTGCCTTTGGCCTTGATTTCCGCTTTACTTTTTGGCTTGATTCAGACCGCTTCTGTCATACCTTGTCTTCCATTTCATCCAGAACTTTCTCAACACCTCCCACAGATGATCTGTGGATGTTACCTGATGTTTGGCTTTCTCCCTCTGCAACTGCTCCAGCAGATGAGCTGTGTTCTCATCCGGTGGCTGTGTTGGCTCCTAATAAGCTCATTTTGTTCAATAATGTATTCTATACTGTATTTAATTGGCATAATTCAACTTATTCAAAGAAGTTTAAAGTTATAATTGCATTATTCCTTGACAAATACCGAAAACAACCAATGCGTGGTAGTGTCCAGACTTATAATAGTATATACACATAACATACAGTGTATATGTACATATACACATGCACAACACAGATAGGTTGTCCACAGATGGAGACAAGTTGAGTTTGCCAGATTTTAGGTTTATGGGAGCAATGATGGAGTAGTGGCAATTAACTTGAAAGGCTTTAAAATGTGAGGCCTCCAGTTGTCCTCTGCAAGCCAGCAGTCCGGGAAAGAAAGAGCAGTATACAGTTGGGGAGTGTGTGGGCTTACTGTAGAGGATTGCAGCCATATATCTACTCTGTGTGTGGACTGACCAGCAGCCTGTCTACAGGACTGTCACGGAGGTAGCAGAATATGATGTTTATTGGGACAAACCTTGTCCCTCTTGAAAATATTGCAGTGTTCCATTTTGGAGCTCGGATTACTAATATCTAAACGCATATTTCCTGTTACCTTTACTCAACAGCATGCCTTGTCCTCTGATAATATGGCTCCTACCCTGATTCCCAATACTGAGCATATTTAACATTATGAAGCTGCCATAAAGAACGACTATTTCTCCCATCTATAGTATTTCCTGTATGACTGTACTGAAGAATGAAAATGCTTTCATAATTTCATGGTGTTTTCCTGTATGTATCCTGTTGGCCTCATACTGCTGTATAGTTTCTATGATTTGAATAACAAATACAAGCTTTTTTTTAGCTTTTGCAAGATCTTTTCATCATTACAATTGTTTTTTTTCTACCTGAATTCAATGCAAGACATTTTTTTATTTGTATAGAAAAAATATTCTTTATTGCTTACTTTGTCATTGTGGCGGTGAAACTAGTGACTGTCAGCTTAATGTATGCTTATTTGTGTGTGTGTGTGTGTGTGAGAGAGAGAGAAAGAGAGAGAGTGAGAGTGAGAGGAAGTGCGTGAGTTGAGGAAGGACACACATCCAAATGGGAGTCACTGTTGTACGCCAATGGCACTTTTAATAAAACACAGACATTTTATCTTCACAACAGCAATGTCTGGACAGGGAGGGGGGTGGGGGATAGGGGCTTCTGGCCGGGGTAGGGAGAGGGGCAGAGGTAGGGGGAGGGGGACAGGGCCAGTCCAGGTTAGTCGGGGTCCGATGCAATCCCCCTCCACTTCCCGTGGAGACACAAACACTGACATATCTGCTGGGGCAGAACCGATACCGCCCGCAGGACACACACACACTAATCATGCACGGACATCCGTGCCCATACATCGGAACCAAGTATCTATGTCTCGATCATAACGAAGACTTAGATCATACTCCCATCATAGTCAAGTGTATGGTCTCAATATCTGTACATACCAATTAAATACCTCAGAATAATTTAACCTGTTCCTTTTCAAATGTATTTATATATTCATTTAGCCAGGGTTATCCCCTATTTAATGACTTCAGTTTATTTCTAGTTTGTGGTTCTTCAATATGGGCACACACACAGGCAGACAAGATAAGACAGGCAGGAAGACCAAAACACACCTCTATGTCTTCTCTATATCTCCATCTCTCCTCTCCTTCAGCGTCACAAACGAGTTCAGGATCAGAAAGGATCCACTGTCTCCCACCCCACCCCCCACCATCCCCGCCCTATCCCGAGATGAACACCCCAGGAAAACTTGAGGGTGAAGTGGCTGTGTTTTTGGGGACTGACCACCTCAAAGCCTCAGGTGTTCCACAGGAAGTGATGTAATAGCGATGTGAACACCCAAACTGATTTTGTCCAATGGCAAAAAAGTCACACGAAATCACATGGCTTCCCTGTTTTATTTTCATGATCATTTTTCTTTTCAAGGTTGACATTTCATGTTATTAACCTCGTTTTCTTAAATAGAATTTTAATAGCAATTTTAGTTTTTCCTTTTTAAAAAGTTTCCTACAGTGCCCCAAGTGATATTTTCCCTTAAATGCCAAAGATGTTCAGTTAGAGGAACACTCCAGCGACCGACAGTGCCATGGGCAGTACGACCGTTAAAACCGTTATTGAGAAACATTCATTTGGTCTTTTCAAACTGCTGATGAAGAAGACTGTTAGACAGAAGTGGCCATGAAGCCCATTCTTTGGTCAGACTGCAGAAACACAGCCTTGCTCCCACTCCTACCCATAATGTCCGCCCCATCTCTCTCACACCTCTCATTCAGGTGCTCTGTTCTTGGGCTTTGTTTGCATGGAAGGATGCAAAGGGAACAAGAGCTCCCCCTGCTGGTGGGCTTATGCACAGCAGGTGGCCAGCTGGGTATTGCACACTGGGCCCAGGTTTTGCACACCCTGAAGCCTGCTCTGCCAGAACACGTACCTGGCAGGCCCCAGCTTCCACCGCAGAACTGAACATAGGCCCTTACCGTAGCATACAGTACTAATCCATACCCCACTCCCACCATTCCCCCCTCCCAACCATCACAGATATAATCAATAAATTAAGCCATTATCTAATTAATGAACTAAACAACAACGCCAATCAATCCACACTGTGTAGCAGTCCTTTGTTCTCCTTTATCTCTCTGTCCTCTCGTCCTCTTTCACTCTCCCTCAATCGTTTCTTTTTTGTCCATGCAACCCATCAGCCCCAGGCCCCAACCCCCAACCCACCCCCCTCCCCCAACCATTAGACCCCCCATCCTGACATAGCGCTTCCCCTTTAAACAATATTAATAACTCTATTTACATAAGCAGCAATCTATAACTACCGTCACAAAACCCCAACCCCAGCCAAGCTCTAAATATGCACCCCACCCCACCCTTTTTTGCCCGCCCCTCCAAAAAAACAACAACTCTTTTGCCCCCCCCTCTCCCCTGGAACTGCCCCTCTCGCAACCAAATCTTTATGAGCATGCCAAATTTCAAAAACAGACACAAAGAAAACATATCCCTGTACACAAACCCCCCGGTCAAAAAGAAATACCCCAAGCAAGATGGACAACAGACAAAAGTTAAGGATTTTTTTGGGGGGTGGGGGGGAACAAGAATGACTTAACAGTTTGTTCTCCTCTTGGAGGGATTTAGGTGGGCAATTCTTGTGCCTGGGGGGCGTCTCTGAGACAGCGAGGGCCAGCCGGGGGAGGGGGGCAGCTGATGCAGAGAGTCTCTGGGGCAGCGGACGGGGCAGGGGCAGTTTGTTTGGGGGGGGGCGGCTGCTGTCAGGAGTCTCTGGGGTGACGGGGCTGCTGGGAAGTGTAGTCTCAGAGGTGGCGCGGGCTGGGGTGGCCGTTGTGGTACAGCTTCTGCTTGATGTGCACCATGTTCCCACTGGAGTCCTCCAGCTGCCGCAGCTGTGCACGTCTGCGCAGATCTCGCAGGTTGCAGAACCGCGGGAGCCACGACCAGGAGGGGGCATCTGAGAGATCGCAGGATAAAGGGAGAGAGTACATATATCAGATATTGTCGAGGTATTATCGCAGCTTTCTCAAGTCTGCTTTCTCCCTCTGTTCTCTCCTCTCTAGATGATGTCAGAATTCCGAATATCTTATGGCTGCTTTGCACACCTCCTGTGAGTGTGCATGTGTGAGTGTGTGTGTGTACGGTGTATGTTCCTGCCCTGTATTCCTGACCCCATTCTCCTTCTCATTTGTCTGAGCTCTTGCCATTTGCTTCTGACTGGAGCCATTTACAGCGTCTTCCTCTGTATTTCCCTCTGAACTGTCACACATTTAACGAGCGCAGGGCTATTTCTCTTTCAGATGACACGATTGTGATTCTGTGTGAAACATTTTTTTTGAGCTCACACTGAGACTTGGAAAGGCCTGATATCAGACAGGGGGAGTGGGGGAGGGGATGGCTGCAGCTGGGAAGAGCAGGAGGGAGGGAAGGAGAGAGAGTGCGGGAGAGAGGGAGGGAGGGGGGAGAGAGGGAGGGAAAGGGGGGGAGCCCCGAACGGAACAGACACACTTCTGACTTGCCCTGCTGGAGGTGGGGAGTTATTTATAGCTGTGAATGGGTACGTGAGCCGTGAGCCGGGAGGACTGATTTGAAGGGTAAGGACACGCTGAATGGAGAGAGGGAGGGAGGGAGGGCAGGAGGGAGGAGGGGGAAGAGTAGAGTAGAGGAGAGGAGAAAGACGTGAAGAGGGAGAGACAACCCTGCCGCGTCGATGAAGCTCGTTCCGTATTTGAATTTGACAGACGTCGAAGCGCAGAGAAGAAGACTTGGGAGACGGAATTTGATTAAATTGTAATGAAATGCAGAGTAACGGGAGGAGGGAGAGGGAGAGGGGGAGGGGGAGAGGAGGGACAGCAGCGTTTCAGATTCACGAGGAAAAGAGGATGTGTTTGGCAAACGAGGGACACGTAAATGATCTGTCATTGATTTCTATTGATTTGGCTGTATCATTGTCACTGCTTTCTTTTAAAGAAAACTCTCCGTCGCTCTTTACCAGGCAAAAACCTGTTTATCGCTCACATACATACACAGAAAGAAGGGATGTACGCTATTTAAAGCTACAGAAGGGAGAATAAGAGAGAGGGGGCGGTGGGGAGAGCAACGAGACAGAGGTAAAGTGACTGACCTTGCACACTGCAAAAAGCAAAAAAAGAAGTGGATCTCAACTATTATTTTTGTCTTATACTTAGGTTTAAAATAATATTTATTTTACTTTTTTTAAACATTTGAAAAAATATTGCCCATGATTTGGAAACGGTGTAAGACAATTTCACTTGTCAAGCAAACAGTAACTTAAAACATGTAATATTTCAGAGATAAATTATTTACAAGACTAAAATGACAAGACTAGTCATTACAAGACTAAAACACATAAGAGAGATTTTTTTGCAGTGTACAGTGACAGTGAACTAAAGAAGGAACAACACGCTGACAGACACAAACAAGTTCAGGTTTCCTGTTCGGTGTACATTGTGAGTCAATGGGGAGTTCCCACAAAGTCTAAACAAATAACAATGAATTAAGAGTGCATCTATGAGAGCTAGCACCTGTGAAATTGTGTCTGTAAGCGTAACATGGCAATTCCTGTGTGTTACGCATGACATAAGAGCACAATATGCAATGTGTACTCGTTTATAGCAAAGCATGCAGTAGCGCCACTCATTTTTCATCCTTTTCCAATGCTGGGTTCCTCCAGGCAACTTCAAACGCTAATGACTCATGTCCACACTGAAGTCAGGTAAATGGAATCAGAATGGGAGCGCATCCATCAGTCTCAGGAAATGCGACACAGCCAGGGCAGACATGAAAAGTGACAACCTGTCGGAACGTATAGTAGCCTTTTGAGGAATGCTCTCTATCAGAGGAAGCGGTTCCCTCAGCTGTTACCATACGACATGCAGGGGCCTCTGAAACGAGGAGCACAAACACTCATCTGTCAGCCAGAAGCCATCTCCACTCATTGTACTTCTCTATGAATTCACTCATTCGTTAAGTCACTGAAGCACCAATGAAAACAACAAGCTGAAACATTTACCGCCGTTCCGTCTAGATTTCTTTCACCTGAACATCGCACCCTGATTTTATTCACTCTGTAGGTCTGGATTAAACGTATTTATAGGCCCATCAAATATGCATGTGAACAGCACTTCTTGACAAATCATAACTGCTGTTTCCCATAGTAAATCTACGAGGCAGAGAGGGTAAAACCACGAAAGGCCAGGAATGGAGAGTGTGTTCAGTCCCGTCTGTGATCTCACGTGTGCGAGTGTATAAGCAGGTGTGTGTGCACGTACATGCCGGCAGGCATGCGTGCACGTGTGTATGATTACTGAAGCGTGGACACACAGTGCAGAGCCACGTTTATAGCGCTGAGGCTTGAATATAATTTCATAGATCTCAAATGTCTACTAAAACAGGCTTACCTTTGGAATACAGGTAGTCTATTCCCATCACAGATATATTTCATAAAATAAGAGATATCTTAATAAACTAATTAATAGAAAACTGTATACTGTAGAACTGTACATTTTTGTTTTTGGGGATACACTTCTCCCTGGAAGATTACTTACATAAAATATCGGATGATTGATTTATGCATTCACACCCATATTTGTCTAAAATACATCCAATATACCGTATTTTTCCTGCTCATGACTGTATGTGCTTATTGCACTGGTGCAATCACACAGACGCTCATGACTGTATGTGCTTATTGCCCTGGTCCAATCACACAGAAGCTCATGACTGTATGTGCTTATTGCACTGGTCCAATCACACAGAAGCTCAAGTGCTCTCCGTCCCAGCTCCAAGTGGCCAATATAGGCCAAGTATATTTTTGTCAAGATGCTTAGAGAACCTTGGCTACGTGCTTAAAACCCAGAATAGTACAATATTACTCTAAATCATGAGAGTTATCGTGGTGTTTCAACCCTTAATACATGACTAATGTCTTCGGCCTGGTCTATCACTGGTGCGTCTCTTTTCAGAAACTCTCTCTCCTACTCAACGGCTGTTTGCTCCTCTGACCTCCACGAGGCCCCTCTCTCACCTTGGCCCTCTTCCTCCGCACATCCCCTGTGACATGCCCTTAATATCTCCCATCAGTCTCTCATTGCACATCCCCACCCCCACTGTATCCACTGGCCTCTCCGCACTCAAACACACGTCACTTATAGAGGATACGGGGAGAGTGAGCCTTATTGGCTCCCTTTAACGAGACCCCCTCTCCTGCACGTGTGTCCCTCTGCCCTGCAGCGCAGGCTAACATTAGCCACAGCTGTTAATCACGGAGGTGCGCTTAGGAGCAAACCCACTTCTCCTTTCCAAAGGAGGCGAAGCCGTACCCGGAGTGACTTGGGAATTACGCAGCCGAGGAGACGGCAGAATACGACGTTCCCCATACCGCACACCATTCTGCGAGAAGGAACAGCAGAGGTCTTTCAGTCCTAAAATTTGGTCTGCACTAAAGGCAAGTGTTAATTTCACTCTTCACAATGGTAGATCGATGAATTAATTTAGGCAATTATGGAAATACAACAATGTTGAATCAGTGAAAGTCTCTGCTGGTTCTGTAATGTCACAGACACATTTTCCAGGCTGCAGTTTGAGGTCAATGTCAATCAGCACTTAATGGTAACAAGAAATCATCCACCCCATGTTAAAAAATGTATTTCCTGTCATATTATTCAGATGTCATAGCCTTCTCTGCCACCAAATCTGAGCCCAAGCAAAAGTATGCCAGTATATGACAACATTCCAACATATCCCAGAGTATGACAACTTTCTAATATATCCGAGTATATGACAACATTCCAATATATCCCAGTATATGAGGAATTCTGGAATGATCACTGAAACAGTTTTTGTCCATCCACTTTCATCAACTAATCCTGAGTTTATTTCCTTTCTAAGAGTGGTGTTGCATTCATTCTGCAGAATACCAGATGCTAATGCACTCTGTGCCACAACACATACAGGCCACACACCAAGGCACAGCATCCTATCAATTGACTTAACATTGGCTTCACCATTTTACCCTTCACCACCTATATTCACAACACATTACCCATTCAGCCACAAAATTCTGTAGATTCTAAACCATTTTAATAGAATATCCCCACCCGCACACATTTGAATGCCACCATCCAATTAATATAGGTTTGAACCCCCACTGTGTTGCCTTCAATTTCAATCTCATGTTTACTGGTGGGAGTATAGGAAGCATTGTACTGCATCTATCTTTGAAGAGCAAATTAAACCTGATGTATAAATCAGTGAACAAAATGCTTAGAATAAAAGCAGACATTACACAATGCGTTCAAAAGAACCGCCCCGGAAAACTTTCCATGCTCCCCTTGGGGTAATCTCGTACAGAATAACTTGCGGGCATGCGTTCTGACTACAGTCATTGCTAACTCAGAGACTCTGGCCACTCACACACCCAGGTCCACTGCCCTTATCCTCTCCACAACATCATGCCCCTCCTATAATAATATTAATAATAATAATAATTTGTTATTTATCTGAAACCTCTATCCAAAGTGACTTACAGTTGATTAGACTAAGCAGGGGACAATCCCCCCAAGAGACAATATCACCGCACCGCACCGCACCGCGCCCTGCTCACCGTACAGACGGCTGGCCCTCCACGCCCGCACCGCGCCCTGCAGGGCCCCGTCCAGCCACAGCAGCAGCCAGCTGATGCAGAAGCCCAGGAGCAGCCCCAGCATCAGGTCCATCTCCTGCTTGGTCACGCTGTCGCTCACAAAGTAGTTCTCTGAGGAGTCCACCAGAGACTGCTCTCCGTCGTACGGGATGACGTAGTGGACGTGGTGCCTGGGACCGATGGGGAGAGAGAGGGAGGAGGGGGAGGAAGAGAGGAGGAGGAGAGGCACACCAAAGCAGGAGAGAGACAGAGAGGGAAAGGAAGAGAACAAAGGAAGCAGGTGAATGACATGTTTAAGTACAATCAAATGCACGTCTGCACACACACACACACACACACACAAGCACATATACAAACACACATGCACAGGCACGCACACATGCATGCACACACACACATGCATACACACACACACACACACACACACACATATTTCCCTACTCCCTAAAGTGGCTTTAAACAATACTTTGAAGCAAAGGACAAAACTGAATGAATTAATGGGTATGAAGTGCCCAAACTACATTGTGTGCCTGCGTGAGTGAGAGTGTGTGTGTGTATATGTGTGTGCGAGTTGAGGAGGGTGTGTGTGTCTGTTTGTGTGTTGGGGAGGGGGTTTGTGTGTCTGTGTGTGTGTTGGGGAGGGGGTGTGTGTCTGTGTGTGTGTTGGGGAGGGTGTGTGTGTGTCTGTGTGTTGAGGAGGGGGTGTGTGTCTGTGTGTGTGTTGGGGAGGGTGTGTGTGTCTGTGTGTGTGTTGGGGAGGGGGGGTGTGTATGTGTGTGTGTGTTGGGGAGGGGGTGTGTCTCTGTGTGTGTTGGGGAGGGTGTGTGTGTCTGTGTGTGTGTTGGGGAGGGTGTTTGTGTCTCTGTGTGTGTTGGGGAGGGTGTTTGTGTCTGTGTGTGTGTTGGGGAGGGTGTGTGTGTCTGTGTGTGTGTTGGGGAGGGGGTGTGTGTCTGTGTGTGTGTGTGTGTTGGGGAGGGGGTGTGTGTCTGTGTGTGTTGGGGAGGGTGTGTGTGTCTCTGTGTGTGTTGGGGAGGGGGTGTGTGTCTGTGTGTGTGTGTGTGTGTGTTGGGGAGGGTGTGTGTGTGTGTGTGTTGGGGAGGGTGTGTGACCGTGTGTGTTGGGGAGGGAGTGTGTGTCTGTGTGTGTGTTGGGGAGGGGGTGCGTGTCTGTGTGTGTTGGGGAGGGGGTGTGTGTCTGTGTGTGTGTTGGGGAGGGGGTGTGTGTCTCTGTGTGTGTTGGGGAGGGTGTGTGTGTCTGTGTGTGTGTTGGGGAGGGTGTGTGTGTCTGTGTGTGTGTTGGGGAGGGTGTGTGTCTCTGTGTGTGTTGGGGAGGGTATGTGTGTCTGTGTGTGTGTTGGGGAGGGTGTGTGTGTCTCTGTGTGTGTTGGAGTGGGGGTGTGTGTCTCTGTGTGTGTTGGGGAGGGTGTTTGTGTCTCTGTATGTGTTGGGGAGGGTGTGTGTGTCTGTGTGTGTGTTGGGGAGGGTGTGTGTGTCTGTGTGTGTGTTGGGGAGGGTGTGTGTCTCTGTGTGTGTTGGGGAGGGTGTGTGTGTCTGTGTGTGTGTTGGGGAGGGTGTGTGTGTGTGTCTCTGTGTGTGTTGGGGAGGGGGTGTGTGCTTGCAGGAACAGCTGGAGCTCAGGGGCAAAGGGGGCAGTGCATCATTCTCACATCTGGGCCTAGTGGGAGCAGCAGGGGGAGGAACAACCAATCTGAACTACACAGCCTGGTAACTGGGCACTGCTCACAGCTCACCGCATAATGATTCAATAGGGAGAGAAGGAAAGAGACGGAGGGGTGGGGGGTAGATATTGCAGAACCTCTGAGATCACAGCAGTGTCAGGACATGAGTGAGGTGTCTGTTCTGTCACTGCCTCCCAATCAGACCCTCTCTATCAGAGCCTTCATCTCCCTCATGAACTCTGAATTACACACACAGCCCCTCAACTTATGGAGCTTACATCACAGAGAACAAGTAAAAGATCCAGGGGATCTTTTGCACTTACAGCAAAATAACTTGCTTATATGACACCAAGAGTGAATTGGACAGTTCTAGGAAATAAGAAATGCTTGCAACCTTTCAACCGACTACTATGCCTAATCTCACTGAAATTTATGTTTTAAAGAATTTAACCTATGACCCTATGAAAACTTTTTGGTTGGATATTTCAGAAAGCCCACTGAATCTAACCCTGGAGCCAGTCAGAGTGACTCCATCCACTCTGCCCCCTTGTGGTTGAGTCATCGACATCTGAAAGTATTGTTGTGTTAATATTTATATCACACACAAAAATGTGACGTCATAAAACTGCAAAAAGCCGATGCCAGATTGTTGAAAAGGCTCTCCGCTATACAGAACAGCAGTTTAAATTCTTATCAGCTTCTTATTTGCAATGCAGGGCAATAAAACAGCAGGCCCTTGTCCTTATCTTTGTTGTACAGGTAGCAGTTGAAATTGTACTTCCCTCTAGGGTCTTTCAGCGCACTTATCCCTGGTTATGGGTATGCACTTTGTTGTACGTTGCTCTGGATAAGAGCGTCTGCCAAATGCCATTAATGTAATGTAATGTAAATGGCTCCCCCATGCCACGGTTATGGTTTAGAACCCTGACCTGGTCACAGACTCAGACAATAAAAGGCATATTCTAGCAATAACATATTGATACTATTTCTATATGTCAAAAAATCATGTTCCAATATAAGAACAGAAATATACAGATTTATGAAAACATATTCTCATATATGTGAATAAAACACATGTGAATGGAAAAAATGTATTTGCTGATAAAAAAGAATTATATGCTGATGTTTTGCATCTGGGGAGATTTGGGAACACTTGAGGACATATGGGTGCAGTTTTGGGAAAACTCATGTGGAATTTGAATTTCTGTCGATATCTTTACCATACTTTGTACACAAATTGACATCAAGTGTGTGCACAAATATAAAGTAGTTCTGGGTTGGTCCTTGACTTAGGAATTGAGATTTACATTGCTAAACTATATTGTACTATAACTATAAACTATAACAGTAATTTATTATTTGTAGCTTTTGTGTGCACTGTATGTACATGCTGTGACATAAATTTGTTCTGTCACAAATTTCTGAATGGTACAAGCCTGTTCTTTAATTTCTTGAATCATGTCTTGAAATTCTTTTTAAGTCTTAAACCACATGTGTGCAGTAAATAGTTGTTGAGATATTGACACTTTTATAGGACTAGTAAAAAATTGGTGGAAATTGCCCTCGAGGGGGGCAAAGGGTTAAACAAGTTTTTGCTTCACCATCACCCTGCTGTGCTTCAAGGGGTCATGGGATGCAAAAGCCACAGCCACAATTTTGGAACCAGAAATAGTTCAAGACATAAAAATGTTGACTGAAAAATGTTTGACTGAAGCTTTGGCTGTTCCAAGTGCAAACAACTAGGGGTGAAACCATGATTATGAGAGAGGAATATTCTGAGCTGTTGTCTAAAGAGGTTGTTTTTTTAGTACCGTACCTGAAGAAAATCACTCTGCGTGCAGTACTGACTGCTTCTGGCAGCTCATTCCACCACTGTACGACCAGGGTGGAGTCGGGCCAAGACTGAGCAACCTCTAAAAGTGAGACTGCCAAGTGATCAAAAGGTAGGTGACTGCCACAACCTAACTGGGGTATAGGGCCTGAAAGGGCTCGCAGGGAGAAGGGAGCTATTGCCCCAATAAGCCAGTGCCAGCTGTGGGCTGTCAACAGACAGCAATGGAAACGAATCAGAGGAGATGTGATGGGAATAAAAGCTAGATAGCTAAGGATAGATTATATGTACATTGTAGGGACCATGCAACTACACTTCCCATGATCCCACAGGACACTTCCGCAACATCCACCCTGGCATGACATCTAGTTACGGTTTAGCTAATACTGTAACGACGGGAGCAATAAACTTTCACAGTATAAGGACTCTTTGGACTTTCTCTTTGGCCCTATCTTTACCCTTATCTTCACCTCAGCAGCCTCCGGCCTCCGGCTCCCACCACTGCATCACGCCCTGCTCTCTACACTCCCCCTTTCTCCACAGTACACCACAAGGCCTCACAGACACACCTAGTTTACCTTGCGGTAACTTAAAGTGGCCTATAGTGAGTGAAAACTGGTGTATGCAAATCACTCTAGCTAACTACCCAAGCTAGGTACTTTTACCTTTCCTTTGTTCAAGGGACACGTGTGCTTATGTGCACTTGTATGCACATGCACACACACACACACCTACCTTATACTAACTTCCATTAGCTCATCACTCCATTTATGTTCTGTGTTTATACGTCTGTTTAATAAATATACTTCATTAAACCCAGTGTCTGTTTTGGTGTCGCAAAGACATAAGAGCCGAGTCAAATGAGTCTTTCAAAGAACTTTCAACCTTCAGGTTATCGGTATGTTTAATCAATGATACTGGTTATTTGAATTATTAATTAAAATACAATATTTGCGGTTAGATATGTTATGTAGCAGTAATTTTATGAGACTGATTATTTTTTGCAGTTATACTGCTACATAATGTTAATTGGCGCCATACATGAGGATTATTATCATTATTATCACGTATGTATGTCCTCACTATTTCGTAGAGTATAAAATCCCTACGTTATTTGCCGGAACTTGTGAGGACCCTACAATGTAAATAAAGGCATTATCTTCAGTAAGATTGAGCAGTGCTCTCCATTGTAAACTCCTGGGGCAGGTCTTATCGCTGTGCACAGTGGTGACTAGGACAGATGTTGCCACTGAAAGCTTACACGAGAAGGAGAATCTAACCCAATTTGTGCTAAGATGATGCACTTAAACATGTCCATTTCAGGAAAAAAACTACGCATTCTTGGCAGAAGTGCCACTATTACACTTTGCAAGCCATAATCAGAAGTATCTGACATTTAACAATATCGGATATCAAATTCATACGCAGTGACATAAATCTTGATATAGAAATACCGTATGAATATGTTTGTACTGTTTGAAAGATAGTAACACTTCAAATAACATTCAAGAATATGAGAATCATCCAAAGCTACAAAGCTTTAAGCAATATCTACATATTGTAAGCAATGTTTACAGAGTGACTGTAGAATCACAATGAACTCTATTATGAACTGCACATTATCAATCAAGCGCTATCCAAAATATTCACAGCATTGTCTGTCAATACAAGTCGTCCATGTATTTTTCAGATATACATATGAATAAACAAAATGAACAAGCTGAGGTACATTTTGTGAGGAATGTGCATCGCATACACCACTGAAGAGTCCACAGATCCAATCGGCAATCTTGTGTGACAATCTGTAGTTACTATAAGTGCTCCATAGCTGTTTGATTAAATGTAGAGTACTGAATTTAGAGTACAACCTAAATTAGATAAAAACCTAAATTTACACTGCATCGTGAGCCTTGTCGTATTTATTTCAACCAATCCTTTAATCAGTCACATTATTGCAAAAAAAAGGTGATATACAATAAGTCCTTTCATAACTTTGTCTAAGAGTGAGATTTTGCCATAGTGCATATATAATTACTATTTACTATGTCTTTCTTTCCTGTGGGATGGTGTTCAGTCACAGTAACCACATGGCCACCCTTTTAACAATCAGGACTACTGTCATTCCCTCTATTCCCTCAGTCAATCAATCAGCCAAGCAACCAATCCATAAAATACAATCTCTTTCGAAAGGAGAACACAAACATTATCTGTCTCCAAACGGACTCTATTGATTAGTAAGTCATTGAATAAACATGCCATATGTGTAAGCATATCTTTCAGGGCAAACCATGGCAAATGGCTAATTCATACTAGAAATCAGTAGTATTTCCCTTTAAACAAACACCCCCTTGCTATTTCATTACACAACAGGGATCCCCAAAGCATTCCTGAGGACATCTCATTCCACCACATCTCAAACACACTAAAATAATAGTCCCAAAATTATAATATGCTTAATATAAAATTAATATGATGTACGTAATGTATATACAATGTACTCTTGTGATTGGGACAAATACATTTTCCTTGATTTGGCTCTGTACACCACAAATTTAGATTTGTTCTCCCATGGTTAAAGTGCACATTCTCAGCTTTTATTAAATTTTTTAAATACATGTTGGTATTATGGAGCACAATTTCAGGGCACCATAATATTTGGGACACATGTTTTCACATTTTTCTGATTAGTCAGGTGTGCTCATTTGCTTGCTTAGTGCTGGTATAAAAGAGAGCTTTCCGTATCTGGGCTTTAGATTGCCTTTGGAGTCTGTTATTGGCATTTATCAGCATGAGGACCAGAATTGTTTTAACACAAGCAAAGCCATTCTGAGGCAGATAAATAAGAACAAAAACAGTCAGACACATACAGTAGACCAAGCCTAAGGCTTGCCAGGATCAACTCTTTCGAATACCATTAAGAAGAAAGAAAGCACTGGTGAGCTCAGTGTTTGGAGAGGGCCTGGCAGGCCTAGAAAGACCGCTACAGTTGATGACTGAAGAATTCACACCATAATGAAGAAATACCCCAAAATTCCTGACCGAGAGATCAAAAACAGACTTCAGGAAGGCGAACATAAATGTGTCAGCACCGCAGGCCCACAGAAGACTTTGTGAACAGAACCACAGCGGCTACACTGCAAGATGCAAAACTAGAACACCACAAAATACCTAAAAGAACCTGCAAGAGTTCTGGGAAAAAGGTATGGTGGACAGATAAGACCAAGATTCTATTGTATCAGAGTGATGACAAGAGCATGTATGGCTGCCACGGCTCACATCTTCTGTAATGATCTGCTGATATACCTGTATGGCTTTCCACATGGATTCTGAAAATGTATACTCATGCAAGTGTGGATATGTTCTGTATGGTTATACATGCAGGTGTTTTGTGGGTGTATTATGACAGGTAGACAGCTGCGTGCAGCTGCAGAGGCAATGGCATTGCCTCCATACTACACACAAATAAAATAATGATTATAAAATAGATGGATCGTTTAGGGGGGAGTATTATGTCAATATGTTTATAAATGTCACCGTGTAAAAAGAAGGACGCCATTACTTTATGTGAATCAGACATACACACATTCCTTCACACGCTCTCTCACGTGATACGTGCTCTCTCTTGGTGCAAAATGTGTGTCACTCATTGCTACTTGTGGTGAGCGGCCTGTTCTCTAAATCTTTGAGTGTTTTCCGCTTCCCCTTATATAGCTTGGTGTAGTTTGGTGTACATGGGGGTTGAAATTCACCCCTGTTCTCTGTAACCGTTCACACTGTCTTGTAAATCCGTCTAACCCCCTTATTCCCTTCCACACATCTCAGCAAGCATATAACCTACTCGTACATAAAGGAGTGTATCCTTAAATCTCACACCTATGGCCGTTTTTCTCACAGTGATTCATCTCCCTCACACACACACACACACACACACACACACACACACACACACACACACACACCTTAATACGGAGGAATGTATTCGAGTCATGCAGAGAGCTCAAGGAGAATTTTCCTGCCGTAGACACCAACAAAAACAAGCCTAAAGCCTTAGCCTTTTCTTATTAGGGCGTATCGCTTTCGACCACCTACATGTACAAGATCGCGCGTAAAAGCCAACGGACAGTGCTACATAATAAATGATAATAAGCAAACATATTATTATTAAACCAAATAGTGCGCTTTTATGTGGAATACGAAGTAGCGTCTGTACATCTTCAGCAACAGAAATATCTCACAGATAAGGTTGTACGTTTGACTCCCCCACACAAACAAACACGTATCCATAGGTTGGGTAAGCATCCATAAAACATTCCTACTGTTTCATTTTGTGCTTTATTCATATTTGAAAACGCATTCACTCGTTTTGTTTGTTTCGTTTACCTTCCGCAGTTGCAATGACAGACGCGGTCTTCTCCTCGTAAATGTGGTAAGATATAGTTGTGAAAGCGATCCAGTAGTGCGTTCATGTCCATTAAACACGCTATCGCCTGAAAAGAACCATTCGAGTCAACTGGGACAAAACAGGGAAAATCCGACAACAACCGCTATACGACCTGGAAAGGCAGTTTATGCTAGAGACATTAAACATCAGTAGTCAACCATAACATTTACTGGGAAAAGTGACCCCATTGAAACTGTTTAGTCCTGGGATATGTTGAGTGATTTATCATTAATAACATATGGACGTTTCAACTGGGGACAGCCACTAGCCTAAGCATAAATGTATTTGCTTATATTTGTTTTCATCCTCTGGCTGTTTTATGTGCTATAATTATGCATTTAATTTCTATTATTTTCCAGAAAGGTAAGCGTTTCACAAATGCATAGTTAAGAGGGATAGAAATGCTAAATAAAAAACGCTTACCATTACAACAGAAGCCCCAAGAATCATAAAGATCATGGTCGTTGAGATCATATGCATCAAAACTTCCAAACTCGCCTTTCCTTCTCCTTCTCGCCCTTTTCGCCTAGCCGAATAATCTTGCTGGGCTCAGAGCTGACACTCCGTCCGGGGAAAAGACGCTCATTGAGACTCCTTCACTGTGCCTGACCCACCGTCCCCCTGGGCTCGCCAGCTCGGGGTTCGTTTCTTGGCGGCATAAGGTTGAGGTGGCCCTCTTCTCCCTCGATCACACACGCACTTACAGTTCTCCTGAGATTCCAGTCCGGCGCTGCGGCGATTAGACTCCTCAGAACTGCACCGAGTGTGCTATCGGGTTCTGCTTGTCAAATCCTGGCAGAACCGCGTTGGAGAAGCTGGCCTTCTCTCCTGCACAGCACTGTAATGATTATTTATTCCGCTGCGTTCCAAGACCATTCAAAAAATCTCAGCAAGGGCGAAGGAGAGAGAAAAGCGCAGGATTGCCACGGCTCTGTCCCGGTCTGCCCCGACCATCCGTGGTCCAGGAGTCCGTGATACCCGCGCTTAGTTAATTGATTGATTAGTCAATCAATTCATCGATTTATCTATAAGGAAATTAGCTAATTTCTTGCTCATTTCTCATCGCTGGTTTTTAGTGGAAGGGTGTCGGTTAGCTGGTTGTCGTTATTCTCTCCTGCTCGAGCCTAGTGGAGACAAAAATGCCAGCTGGATCGAGTCGGAACCGGATCCTCCCTCCCTGCAGTCCACTCAAAACCAGGCAACGGTAGCTGCATCAGCGCCGTGAGGCACACAAATATCCATGGCCCATCTTCATATTCTCGCCATCGCATTCGTAAGTGTCTTCAACCGAATACCAGTGCGTGCGTATTTGCGTTTGAGTTATCAAAGGTCACATAGTTGGATAGGCTATGCATTGCAGCTTGTTCGGTCGCCTATGATTTATTCTTTCAGGTTTCAAAATATTATGCACAAATAAATAAATAAAAGGGAAACGAAAATTGATGCGATCCCACCTTTTCCAGATAAGCGTGACCCGGTAAACCGACTCTCTCTCTCTCTCTCTCTCTCTCTCTCTCTCTCTCTCTCTCTCTCTCTCTCTCTCTCTCTCGCACACGCACCCTCTCCTCTTCTCTCTCCCTCCTCACCTCTCTCTCTCTCGCTCTCTCTCTCTCTCTCTCTCTCTCTCTCTCTCTCTCTCCCTCCCCACCCCTCTCCCTCTCTCTCTCTCTGACATTGCAGTTCAGATTTGTATGCTGCACCACTCAGCAGGGCTGGGTTTCGTGTGTATACGACAGCAGCCCATTCACTTACATGCCGATTGCTCTATCAAACACAGGGAAGAAAAATGAACTTAGGTTTCGGGGTACGGATAGATCGACTAAACCTGTGAGACCTGCGTATGAGTGAACATTCCCCTAGCCGGACAGAGGTGAGGTGTGTTTAAAACACTGTTTTACAGCCAAGCTCCAAGAAAGCTTCACTAATAATAATATGCATATATTTCATGAGAACATTATTAACGCATCTACCCAAATGAAAGCATACAGACTTCTTAATTGTCCATATGCGCTTTTTACTGGAGCCCATTTTATGTTATTGATCCCTTTTAGTCGGTAAAGACAACCCAGAGATGCTAAGGCATTTTGATGCTTATTCTATTGCGAGAAATACGGCGTCAGTTGTCAAAGACGTCCCTTCAGCTGCATAATTTATTCTCTCATCAGCTTCGTTTGCTGCCACCGCACTAGTCTGTCTCCAATAACGGCTTGTAACACGTTAGTCGATATGCTGCTAAGGAATGCAATTTCCCAGTATCCACGTCATTCTTGTTTTAGCTGCATGCTGTTTTATTCACTCAAATGAGAGGGGAACAGAATGAGGAAAGACCGATTCTCCTGGCATTTCTACTTGCTTCTTGAGCATGTCTCTCTGTGTTCTTAAGTCTTTTTCAAACCCTATAGGCTACATTGCGGTAGCAGAGGCTATAAATAACAGGACAGCAGGTTGTCTCATGAATGTTCTTTGTTTGGCGAATTTAAGGCACATATTTCATATCCGTTGATGTCCATGTAAGATTTACACGTATTGCTTTCTTACGGGGAACATATTTTTATTTTAAAGGACTTCTTAAACAGATATAATTATCATTTTCTCAAAATATTCCAATCGTGGACTATTTATAAGACCCCCAGACCTGTGGCAAGAACGTCATCCATCAACCCAGGAGAGCGTATTCTAGCTTTCGTCCTCCAAAGGGCGCGCTGCCAGCCCTGTCTTCCGCTCAGGCCGCCGTCCACCAGCTGAGCTGCACGGTAATTAGGCAGGAAGGTAGGAAGACGACACTCCGTGCGCAGTTGGGAGGAGTGGCTTTCACATAAGGCGGGGAAACCCGGGAACAGAAACCGTCCATAGTTGGGGGACGCTAGGTCCAATCGTGCGATAAACATGCATATTAATAAAATTATTAACACATATCTATATATACAATATGTGTGTGTGCTGTAAAATGTAATGTACCAGTGAACCGGCACGGACTTATGCCAATTAGGAAACATTAGGAAACAATCAGGAAACCGAGGTCCTTACTCAACGTTTAGTATGGCGCTGTTAACCGACTACCTCATGTTCAGTATGTTTAGCTTTGCATCATGTGCATTGTTTTCAAGGCGCTTTGTTTGTATTTTAATGTCATTATTTTTGAGGAAGGGTTGGGGATCACAGTGCGAGTGAGGAGAACGCATTGCCTATGTAGCATGTGTTTTGAAGGTTCATTAAGTGTTGTAGTTTGCATGACTCCAAGACCAAAGGGGACATTTAACTAAAAAAATAAAAGACTTAGAATTTGTTCCAAGAGATTTTTATTTTTATTCCTATGCAATATTTATATTATTTACAGACAGAAGAACAGGCACTCTGGACTTTACCTCACTGCTTGCAATAATTTCTCTACAATTTACAAAAAAACAAAAAAGAAACACTCATCTCCTGAAAAGAGCTGTAAATTGCAAGAATTCAAAATCTTATCAATCATAAAGGTGAAAATATAACCTTGAGGTTCTTAAGGTTGTTCATTATTAGTTAATTTTAACACACACAAACACACACACTTCCCCCAGTCAAGTCACTTTCGCAAATGCAAACATGCACACATTCCTCATCATCTCTTCTCTCCAACTCAAAAAAAAGAAAAACAATCTTTTACCGAATAAAGAATAATAATGTAAACAAATCAAACCGAGCTGTAACCACCGTCCAATTATTATTTGAAGGTGAAAGGAAACCCAAGTTTCTCTGCCAACAAAGCTTACCCCCGCACCCCCACCCACACTTCAGCTCCAGAGCAGAGTGGGGCACTGATTTTGTCACAAAGATAAGTTTTCTTTAGGGGAAGGGTGCATGGGTCAGTGGTTTTAATAGTTGGATGGGGCTATCTCAGCATGAGGAAAGGAGGCAGAGAGAGAGGAACGACCTGCTGACTAACCAGAGGGAGAAGGAGAGAACACAATCACCTCTGTGTCTGCTCAACCCTGACCGACTGGTGTGTGTGTGTGTGTGTGTGTGTGTGTGTGTGTGTGTGTATCTGCGTGAGGGTGTGTGTGTGTGTGTGTGTGTGTGTGTGTGTGCTCAACCCTGACCGACTGGAGTGGGAGGGAGGACACACTGTCTGTGTGAGGGTGTCTGTGTGTGCGTGTGTGTGTATATAAGAGGGACTTAATAGTGTGTACGAGTTTGAGCGGGTAGCCCACATAGAGATGTGGCCAGACTCTGTACAACCCTGCAGAGACCACACAGTGAGCCAGGCTGCCGGGGAGGCAGCGGGACACAGGGGGGCTTCTGCAGAGGGGGGTGCGTTGGAGGCAGCGGGCGCAGGCGGGGAGGGGAGGGGGGGGGAGCGGAGAGCGTCAGTAGAAGCAGACCGTGTGCAGGAAAGGCCGACTGCTCTTCTCCTCAAACTCCTGCAGGAGCTCGTCCATCTCGTTCTCCATGTCCTCTGTGTGCTTGATCTGAGGGGAGAGGGAGAGGGAGAGAGAAAGAGAGAGAGGGGGAGAGACAGAGAGAGGGGGAGAGACAGAGAGAGTGTGAGAGAGAAAAATCCACAATCTCCTGCCACTTCACACTTACTGAAACGCATTCAAAGACACAGACAACCTTCTAACCTACAAGGCGGACACAACTGCATCTTACTCACATGGGTAGCCTCACTAGACTGAACACTAGGGTAAGGTTTGCAAACAACAAAAATGCATTAATGACAAAACACTGAGAAGGTGCATCATCATCTTAAAAGGCGTCCTATCTTAAAATCACACAATATATTAGACCAGTGGCGAAAAAGGCAGCATAAAAATCCCTCTAGGAAAATCACTTATTGATACAGGACAGTACTGGACAGAGAAAATAAAGCAGCACTTCATTTCAGCAGTCCGACATTTCATCCTGCTGTGTGATAAAGGGCTTTGCAGCTAGCCGGACCTTTTTTGACACCCTCAATAAAGTCCTTTTCTGTATGTAATTTCAGGGCTTTTTTGCTTAGTATTGCACATTGGACAATGGGAAGTGTATTAACTACACCCCCCCAACATGTCCAACACTGCACCATCCTCTGTGATAGAGCGAGGAGAAGGAACCAAAGACCAGAGCAGTGGTTCTCTACCCTGTAGGGATTTAGTAGGATGTGTGCCCTACCACAATGTCAGGAAAACCTGTATGCAAACCACCATTTGTCATAGAGAGCCAAACCTTAGGATCACAAGGTGAGTTAATGAGAAAAATGAGTTTGTGTCATAAACGTGTGGCACCAACTATAAAATATATTGTTTATAGGACACAAAATATATAGGTGAAGTTTTACATAAAAATACTGTTCAAAAGTATATTAAAAAAATCTAAATTTAAAAGGTCGTATCTGCTTCAGAATCTTTGAAATTTCAATCTCAAAATCACTCAGAATGCAGACAGAACCCCATTAATTCTTACCTTATTACCTTATTAATTCCAAGGTCACATTAACAGATGAATGTTGCCACACATTTATCATACATTTTACTTGTCTTTAAACACACTTAAATTATTTAATTAGCATCATTATTTAAACACGTCACAATGTGTTGCGTTTACACCACAATGTGCATAAATGTTTGCAGCAATTTGTTTAAAACTGCCTCCATTACTGCCCCTTATCTTCGATCCAATATGGCCGCCTCCATTACATGGAGCCTCACTGGGGTGTAGGGTCATATTGAAACATAGGCAAGCCTGCACGTGCCCAGTCAGGCCCGATCATACCCAAACCCGATGCAATCCAGTGTGTAAGCAGGGGCACTTACACATTGGCAGAGCTCACAGATGAGGAAAGCTCCCAGTGTTGCCTCCTCGTGGTTGTCCTGAATATCAACGTTGATGACGTGAACGGGCTGAAAGGTCTCCTGCTCCCGGGAGCTCAGGTCTGGGGGGAGATGGAGGGTGCGGGGCGGGGGGGGGGGGGGGGGGGGAGACAAGATGGCAACATCAGTATTCATGTAGTTATCTGGCACGAGCCATGCTGTGAAACATGAATGCAACAAAATCAAAAGGGTGAAATATAGCTAGGATGTACAAAGAGGCTGACAGTAGGCTAACTTAACTTCCCATGTGAATACATTTTGTGAATTAAATCCAAACTGACAAAATGATAATCTCTTCTTTAAAAAACACACTTTTCAGAGCTCATGCTCTTCATTGCGACAGGAATCAGGAGTCGTGTTCTCGAGTGTGAAATGTGGACACGGTACTGCGATTTCTTTTACTAATCAATTCTCTTTATTTGCATTTTCTCCATTACATTTTCAAGAAACAATGCATACAGTACAACCATATTTTCTGTGTTCCCTCAATTCCCGAAGACATTTATTTACAATGAATGAGAAATAGGATATTTTGCTTCCGTTTGCATGAAAAACAGTATACGGTAATCTCTCTCTTACCCTCCAGCACCTGGTCGTAGACCCTCTCCTCGCAGGTGATCACCAGGTCGAACTGGTCCTTGCAGCTCTGAAAGCGTTCGGGACGCTCTTTAATGCGCTTGTTGCGGTTGAGCATGTGCAGGATTCCATTCTGTGTATATCTGAACCGGACGCGGGTCAAGGAGTCCAAAAGAGAAGCCAAATACACATGCAAAACTATGCAAAATGCAAAACAGTGACCAAAAACTACACAATAATCATTCAGAAATCCAAGGACTGGAGTTGGACAAACTTGTAAGACAAAAAAATCGACCTAAAAGAATCTACTATGCTCACACTATACCACTATGCTTGCCCAAATAGCTAGGTGGATTGTTTGGAAAAAGGGGAAAGCATAAGAAAACAACGAGAAGATAGCATTACTCTGGGTGACGTAATGTGTTACAATTCAGTCATTTGACAAAAATCAAGAAAAGATAAATACATACAAGTTAACTGCCTCTACATAGTTTCCCTTTCTTCATGTAGAAAATACTATTCAACCGTAAGGTGGGTAAAGAGCTTTTAAATTCACCAGTTGTTTGTACTGGGAAACCAAACTGCAGGACCACACGTCATCAAGCAGGCCAGTCACCAACAGCCTCCTGTCAGCACTGAACTGCTGCATCTCACTGCATATAGCCATGGTTTCTCAACACGCCCTGCAAGGTGTTCTCTTTTGAAAACGCCCCAACTGACTGAAAAATATTAATGGCAGCATTCAATTTGGTTCAATAATAAATCCTGTTCCTGGTGGGCCACAGGGTCTGGTTAGTTTTTGTCTCAAAATCAGCAACCAATTCAGAACAAGGAAACCAGGTGAGGTGAGTTAAGGGTGGAATCGACCCTGCCAGGGCCGCCAGGACCGGGAAGGAAGATCACTAAAATAAAGCACTGACATTCTAAAAACTAGATAAACACAAAATCCTCTGAAAGAAGTGTTCAAAATATGTTAGTTTCAGAAAATCTAGAAAACTCCCCAGAGTTCTTGGTAAGAGCGATGATTGACACAGGGATTGTATCGCTGTGTCAATGTAAACATCCCTCCTATCCCCTTTCTAGACAAAATCACAACTCCGTTCAGCAACACATCGCATACAACAGCTCCCCCATCTGACCATCCAAAATGTGCACCCCTCACAATGCACCCTTAGACACCGGGTGCCTTCCAATACATCCATCCAAAATGCATCCTTCCTTTCCTCCACTCATTTACTCACCCCATTCTTCTGAATAGGAGATGAGTGAGGGTAAGGGGGATACTTTTCTTTTTTAGTAGAGACAACCACAGTCCTCCTCAGTACTAAAATGCCAAGAACCACCCAGACCATAATCTTTTGAGTCTTTAAGACTTTATTCCCAGAAAAATAGGCAACACTTAGTCTGAAATAGATATTAGTTTTAATTTCCTAGCCTACTTAATCCATCTTAAGGGGGGGAAAAAAGCTTTTAAAACTCATGCTTTACTTGAAATATCAAGGTTTCAGTTAATATTGATGTTTATGCTGGGGTTCAGATTTACCGACACAAATATCCAAAACCTTAATCCGATACCAGCAGTGTTTGAGTACCATCAATTATTTTAATATTTTTCAGAAACTAAGCTTTCAATAACATGCCAATAAATCCAATTCTCCAATTACATTTGTGCTTAGATGGGGGAATGAAAGTCTATGTATTAAAATCATGGTACTACAAGCTATTTGTTTATTGTTCTCGGTGTCATACGTGGGCAGTGCTTCCTTAGCTGCACAGCTCAGACACTCTTCAGTCTTAAAAAAAACATTTTCTCTCTACTACTTCCCACAGCATTGACACATTGAAAACATAAAAAAAAAAAACGAATACCTATACCACCATAACCTCAGACTACCCAACTTTGGGAAACATCTTCCAAAAACACCCCATATTTCCCAGAATTTTACAAATATCGACACATTTCCACATTTAAAGATAGCACGGGTCATGAGTTCTGTTGTCTAACCACCCTGCTCATGTATGCCAAGGAAGCTGTAGGATAAATCCGCCTACCCACTATTTTCTGTGTTGAGGGTAGAGAGGCTGACGGTTAACAGCGCTGGTAGATCTGCTCAGTGCGGGGGCTACTGCAGTGAGCTGCTGCGTCCCCACCCACACCTCCACATTCACTCTTACGCACCACACACAATTCAGGAGGGGGGGGGGGGTTAAATGTGAACTGGTGGTTTGAGCAGACTAGATACAAAATAAAATTAAGGAGATGGAAAAAGTCTTGGGATTTGCGTATACGGACTGCTCACTCTTGCGAATTTAGATCTTTTGAACAGTAGTTCTGGTATTGGAAAAGCAATGTACTAGACGGAACAACCCAGCTCACACAAAACATTCTCACAATGTTGCTGCCCTGTAGCAGTAATAACAATGACAAAACCTTCCAGTAACACCGAGAACATTTTGTGTTAGCTGGGAATATACAAAATTGTCTGTGCATTGGGCTTAAGGTTATGTTCCACAGAAAATGCATCTTCCAGATCATTTCAGAGGTACATATTTCACTTATGAGGTATGGTGTTATATATTTATAGATAAATTCTGACAATATGTAAATGAGCTAATTTGCATACTTTATTAAAGGTGGTGGAAATTACTCATTTGAACATTTTTGTAGCAGTCTATAATCTGAGCCAAGTAAGATATCGTTATAATTCTTTCTGATTTAAGCAAGACGTTTGAAGAGCGTTTTGAGGCTTTTTTATTTTATATCACCAGTAGTATTTCTTCTAGAAATTTCGGAAGAAAAATTGTTTCAGGCTCTAACAATGAGATTTCTGATGCTGTACCCACCCCTAACAAGAAAATAATTGGCTCATTATTTTCCTGGATATGGAGAGTTTTGTTTTAAGATGATAGGATGACTATACACTGAGTCCTGGAATATCGTCCAAAATCAGGTTAAGAAAATTTACTCCAAAAATAGAAATGGTAAATAATTATAAAACTTTTACCATACACATGGCATGAACATCCAAAAGGTGGGAATATCCTGAAAGTTGAATAGTTGTGGGATGTAAATATAAAAAGGTAAATTTGACTGAAAATGCGATTTTTTTCATTCACCTATTTAGGATAGACTGCCATTTTATTTTATTTAGCCTATTTTATTATTCACCGACTTATGCCAGAGTGGTTGATTAAATACTGTTCCATCCCTGCTACATCTAATGTGGGCCGTAACAGTGAGGTGCACAGAACGTCCATTTCCACATCACTAGGATTTTTTTGCTAGCTTATTTACAGTCACCAGTCCATCATAAAAATATTTTGAAAATGAGAACTGTTTAAAGGTCTGCCCTATTATAAAGGTTTGCCACATTATAATAAGGCCTTTCTAGGGTAGCAGCATAGCATTTATGTTATAGCCATTTCAAGCAATACCTGAAATGCCAGAACAAAAAGTGAGAAGGCATTCAAAGCCAGAAACAAATGCACAGAATCCTAATAAAGAACAGTGTCTACTCACTGCTCAGACTAACACCTCACAAAGTGCACACACAAGACAAAGACTCAGTGCCACCCCATTTAAGAATCTGGAGTCTAAAATGACTAAATTAATTTCCTTCAAAACCTATGCCAGTTTAAGTTTTGACTACTAAATGCAATTTCTTGAATACTTTTCTGTAAAAAGACAAGAAGTTGAATGAACTGTTACCCAGAAAGTGTGTGTGTATATATATATATATACACACACGCACATACATACATATACATATATATATATTATATATATATATATATATACATACACACACACACATACATACACACACATTTAAACATGTTGCTAAGATGTATGCATGTTTGTACATACTTGCTCATGCCAGTTTTATACAATTCTTTAAAAAAATGTTATTGATGCTGGTTATAGATGCTGCAAATTTAGATGAACAACTCACACATACACCACTCAACATAGATTGGACGGTTCAATTTTGCAGTAAAGCAGCATTTTTAAATTGATTCTAAGCAAGCAAAGCATTATTATATCCTGTAGCATTAACAGTTTAAAACCTCAATTAAAGCTCATTGGGGACATAGCCAATTAATTAATAGGCCTGTTAAAAAGCTTGCCATTTATGAGACTGTTGTGCCAGTACTTTTACAATGTGCAAAACAATGTAGAAAATGTAGTGCAAGATTCATAGTGCAACATGGTCTGTACATCATGTATGCTATGACTTGCAATTTGTGGACGAGCAATTCTATCACCATTACATTTGCTAATGCAGAATTATCAAGTTAACTTCGCCATTTAACTCAACATAACTGAAACTTTAGATGCTATATAAAATAAGGACCTCAATCAAAAGAACTGGCGTCACACAAGGGATTTCAGGCTGCCATCTTCTGTTCCCTTTCTAAATTGCACTCTACACCTACCCAACACTGTCCCCTAGTGGTGAAACGATTAATCACAAAAATGAAGACTTCATGAAGGCACTTGAAAACAAGGGCAGAGTTCAGGCTACAAGGAGCAATGGTATGCACCCAACTTCTCGTTATTGTTACTTGCCTGGAAACAAACACCAAAAAAGAAACGTGTGTTAGGGTTTCCACCAAAGGTTCTGTGAAGTTGTTAAAAGTTAATAAGTAAAAAAAAAAACTTGGAGCGATTTTGTGGAAAATAATTTTTTTAAATCGTATTGATTTTTTTTTTTTTTTCAGCTTACCTCTCCATTTTCCAAGCGTCACTTTCAGCAAACTTTTGAAAGAGCCAGCTCTAGTTACTAGGACAACATAACCTTAGTAACATCAGCAGCCATTGCTGCATTTTCTACGCCTGAAACACCCATTTCTCAAAGCATCGACTTTGCTTCTAGGTCAGACCCTTAAATATCTTTCTGCTGGCCTCCCTGTATGTCTGCAAATACCTCCAGCCTAATTGGAATGTTGTCTGCAACCTACTAAATTATTCACATTTCACCTCTGTTCATCTCCCCATTATGTACTGATGATAGCTGGCTCTGGCCTACCAGGCATCAACAGAACAGGCTATGCTTCATTTGAATGCTCTTCTGAAACCATACACTTATGCTCAACCTCTCCTTGCAGTCTCTGGTCACACAGTGGTCTGATTGGAGTTGCACCTCCCACACCCACCCAATGGATTAAGTGAGCTACCTACACCTTTCAGAATAGCCCAACTGGACTGGCTGATGGCTGACGGAATAAAAACCTAAATATTCAAACTGCATCTTGGTAACCTCAATGCAAGTTCTTCCTATTCATGAAACAACATAGGATATATTAAAACTACAGCCAGCTGCTAGCACTGGTGTGCATTGTGAGCAATGTAGTAGCAACTTAAATACTGGCTTTAAATATGGCAATGGTGTGAGACAGCATTATATATATGTAATTGTTTCAACTGAGTTAGAGTTCTGCCTATACTGTGGTTTAGGACCTTGCACTCTGTTGTACACCAGATAAATGGTAATGTGCTTGACAGAAATGTAGTTATCTGGATTGGGAACTCAAAACTATGCTC
This sequence comes from Conger conger, assembly GCF_963514075.1. Classification (NCBI taxonomy): domain Eukaryota; kingdom Metazoa; phylum Chordata; class Actinopteri; order Anguilliformes; family Congridae; genus Conger; species Conger conger. The sequence continues at coordinate 23,190,100 of NC_083773.1, read as the reverse complement.
TCGTCCCAACATGCATAAAGATAAATCATTAAAAAATGGTTTAAAAGGTTTCATGGCCATTGGCCCGATTCACCATATCCCAGCAAACAATTACGCTGAATGTGGAAACATTAGTTAACACTCCCAGGAGTGTAGTGAAGACTGATGTAATAATTATAAAATTTCACAACCAAGAGGGAACTGAATTCCTCCTCAATTTCTGACTCATCTGTTCCCTCTTGCTCTGCCTCCTTCAATACCTCCAATTCCCTCAAGTCTTTTCTCCAAAGAGACAGGCAAGATAGCACTGATCATGGCTGTAGGCCAAGTTGACCGTGTATGGTTTTGCGTGTGACGTGCAGGGGATACAGTTCCTTGTCTTTGCGGACTAAATCGTTGTACATCTGCTCATAAGTAGTTTTGAAGTCGTACACATTAGGCTTGTCTGGCGCTGGGCCTGGCAGCTTCACGTGGGTCCCAGTCCCAAATGACCGCACTTCGAAACCACGCTTGCTGTAGTGACAAGAGGGTAGGAGAGTCCATGCAGGAGGGATGAGGACAGAGAGAGGATAAGAGGATGTGGGATAGAGAGAAGAAGAGAGATATCAATAGCGAGAACAAAGAACAAGCAGGGGGAAGAGAGATTGAGAGAAAGTCAGTGACGTACAGCTTCCAGTGTCCTGTTAATCCTCAAAAAAAAAACAAAAAAAAAAACTGGTAGGTGGAAGTCATTACACAAGTTAGTCAGAGCCACACAAGTCATCTTAATTTACAGATTACATATTACATGACTAAATGTGAACATTCTTACCTTATTTTAAAAAGCAGTTTAAATAAACAAGAGAGTAAAAAACGTCATATTTACTCATGTCGTTAAAAGCTGAAATGAAATGAAACCCTCCGCAGAGCTAAACCAGGTGATTTTAGATGCATCAGTATTACTGCGGTAGGTTACCGATTCTTGGCTAGCTTGACTTTGTTGGGTTAATTTATGAACGTCATTCTCCATAGGGGTGAGGTAACGTCCAGTCCAGTCACAAAGAACAACATCTAGATATTAAGCTCCCCATTTCTGGACATTTTTCGTTTAGTTCAGCTATCAATCACCCGGAAACGGACGAGAAAGCTGTATATACAAATGTACTGCTAACTGACGTTAACTAACGTTAGTTAAGTTGGGCTGTTAGCCTGAACTACTTTAGGATTTCCGGGTATTATCCATGGTCGCGTTGCTTCCGGGTAGTTGGACAAACACGACAGCAAAAACGATTTTGTTGCCCCAATTCGTATAAACGACAGGCAGATTATCTTATTAAATTTAATTGGTTTTATGTAAAACTCATATACCTAACCTTAGCAGACTATTTTTACACAAATAAACAATCCAATTGTGTAACCGCTGCCAATAGTCCCTTGCTCGTTTAGCTAACTTGGCTACGCAACTATAGCGTTAACCGATCGTCGATCACTGTTGTTATCTAGCAAACCAGATCTTGCCAGTTTGTGCGCAACATATGATGGCGTTCTCGGGACGCACATGTAGTTTTATTCTAACTATTATTACACCGTTACCTGAGAATATTGTGCGCCTCCATACTGCGGTTCTGGTTGCTCGAGCACACCACCGCCACGCGCAGCGGGTGACTCGGCATAGCGTTTCTTCCGACTGACAAGCTAACTACAAATAGAAAACGGTTGAGGAGAAAATAGTCTTAAACGAATACTACATAATATTCAATGTTCCGTTATGTTCCCTTTTCTATAAAGTATCGAATATAATGATTTGAGCTATGTTAAATTCGAATTCGACGCAGTATCCCTCTCCTCTCTGAAGAAGAACTGAACTTCAAAATGGCGGAAGGTATTTAAGGACAAACGTCGCTCACAAAGAGGGGCAGGGCTTTGCAAGGAAAATGCATTACGAAGGCCAATCCCAGCAAAGGGGATTTTTGTTTTCCTCTACAGTCAAGCAAATGTATTTTAAAATGACACATATATTCACCGTGTTTGACTGTGATTGGCTCAGTGCTTCAGCAAAGTGCTGTGATTTGCTTAAGTGGCTTCACCAGCAATTCGGTCTTTATCGTGTTTAAATATATATCGCGGCTGCATTAACACATAATAAACACATCACTAAGTATATTGAATAAATATCTGTGTCAAAATGTAAGTATTATTTGGAAATTTCTAGTTTTAAAAGCATTTACCCTTAAAATGTTGTGTAATAGGTGTACAAATGGAGCCAAAATTCCTCTCTGAATGTATGGTAATATGTCATGACTTATGTACATAGAACGTCATTTATGATTCATATTATCTATTAGGCCAATATATTGTGCTTTGCTGGTCTGTAGTCGTACAAAAAGCAAACACTGTTGCAACCTTCAGTCAGAACCACACACTTTATAGAAATTAAAGTCAGCATTGACTCTCTGGAAAACAGACCAAAAATTGAGGAGATGAATATAACAAGTAGCACCGAATAGGAGAGAAACTTGATATTTTAGTGCATTTACATATTTTAGAGTGGCACATAATCCTATTCTGTCTGCTCATCTGAACACAGATTACATCATCTTTAGCTTGCTCCAATTTAGGGGATGAGGACTGGGTTTTTATATCACTGCCATTGGAGCTTATATTGTGGCTCTGAAACAGATGAAAATGAGTGATGATGTTTGCTGTACTTTGTCATGTGAACAGTACCAGTATTTAATCACTGAATACTATATGTTCAAAGGACACATCTTGTACATCTTCAAAGATAGGTAGAGGACTAAAGACTGTGGAATCTATGTGAACATCAATGTGTTATGTGCTATTTATTTCTTTCCACAGTTACAGCAAGTCCATAACACCATGGTTTCTCAGTCCGGAGCAACGAAGGCAGTGGTTGTTCTTTCATAGTTGGATATATCCTGCTTTTAATCATCTTATATCTGCAAAGTATCCCAATAGAAAATCATAATCATGCCTACTAAGAATGGTTGTTTGGTTGTGTGCACTCTTCCACTTCACAGAACCACAAGTTTACATTTGTAATGTAGAGCCTGTAAGAGTCTTGTGTTGATGAAGATGTTCAAGGTCACACAGTGACGATAAATCCCATGTGACATTTGGTAAGTTTTATGGCAGTGGAACCACCTGTCATTTTTGTATGATTTAATAGAGCCCAGACAACCAGGTTTTGTTCAGGTCCTGTATCATGAAGGGATGTAGTTTTGGTTACCACTGAATCAAATTAATGAAAAAATGCACAGTACTCTTTCCTCCTGAATCTGTCTCATTGTTGTTTGTGGCTCTAAATGCTGCCAGTTAAACAACAATGTAGCCTGTGTTTTGTACTTCTGTGTTTTCTCAAGGCGACAGACAATATAAAAGTCTGTTTTCTGTTCTCTTCAGATAAAAGCTGTCCTTAGATTCTGCTATGAATCCTGAACAAATTGAATATAAAAAACATCCACTAAAACATCCAGTTATAAAATATTAATTTTAGTAGGCGGTGTATTAATTGCACCTTGTGTAAATGTTCTTTTAAATAGTGTCTTATAAATTGAAAAACAAACATTATAGCTGTTAACACATACAACTCGTAAACTCCATCCAAGTAAGCTTTACATTTTAAACACTCAATTAGTTGCATCAGGAAAGTCACTTCTGAGTAATAGTATTTGCTGTAAAACATTCCTATTGAAACAATTCAGTTGAGTTGAGGAGCACTGGTAAAAAATGTATATAAGTGTTCGGTAGGAGAGATAAAAATGTAAAAGCAAACAATGCCACATATTGTTCCAGTGCCAGCACGCAAAATAACCCATTTTCTCAATAACCTTTATTTGGTGTGAAAGGTGTTCAGTATACAGAAGTATAGAACAGTATTGCACAGACTGACCAACCCTGATACATACAGCAGTGTAGAACTACAGAGCTACGTACACATTGTCTTGAAAAATAGGGTTTACTCTGTTTAAGATTATTGGGAAGGTCTAGTTTTGGGTGCTAATATAGGATTAGAGTATAGAATTGTTCTGAACCTTCTAGTGTAAATAAATGCCAAATAAAAGCCGACTATAAATAAATACCTAATAAAAGTCTACTATACCTATATACCAATGGAAGCTAATCATAACTAATTGTCATAAAAAGTACAGGGTCGGTTTTGAGCTGGGCCTGTCTAGCTAACAGATCAGCAGAACAGATCAACAGAAGTCTATATTCACAAATTCTTAGTCATTAAAAAAAAGAATCTATACACATTTGTTTCTATGTCACTCGACGTTATGCATCCAAATAAGTTCAAATGTTTCCATCTACAATATCTGACACGGTATCCTATTACAGTTAACATCGGTAATTGCCTGTTTGACTGAGATGTCGACACAGTGAAAAACAGACACACACAATTATGCACACTCACAGAATAAAGTCCTGGGCAGAACAGTAGTCTTGGAGGTGTGTGTGAGTATGTGTGTGTCTGCAAAGTAATCTCTGAGTTGTCTGGCTTTGCTCATTATTTTCTCTGGAGACGTACAGTTTGTGTGGTCTGTGTAGGTGTGTGAGATGACTCTCAGAGATGGGAGTGTGTGCGGGCCGAATGCTGGGAGCGTGGTGCGTGCTGTGTGGCAGGGCTCATGATATTCTCTGTGATATAAGCCACCAGCAGACAGATGATGACCAGCATCACACAGATGGCCCCTCCTACAGTCGTCATGGCGATCACAATGTCCTGCATCCCCGAGGGCGAGACGGTGAACTCCACGCATTCCCCGGGGTCGTCGCCATGGCCACCACTGCCAGAGAGGGGCTGACGCAGGTGGGGACGCAGGCAGATGCGGTACGGGACGTTCTCATGTAGCTCGCTCAGTAGATAATCCCTGCAGCCGGCGCCCAGGAGCACGCCAGCGCATTCAAACTGCGTGTAGCTGCCATTCCACCAGCAGCGCAGCTCAAAGCCGCCCTGCTGAACACGTCCTCTGGGCCCTGCTCTAGCCACAGCAATCAGGCTCTTCTTACTACCTGTGAACTCTGGCATTTCTCCTGGGGGGTTCTGTCCCCTCTCACTTGTTGCCTCTGAACCTGGAGCATTAGGTACACCTCCCGGCTCCACTGCAGGCCCCTGAACGCGCCCTCCCCTCAGCCTACCCTGCCCCTGCTCACCTTTCGGTCCCCTGTCCTGCCCCCACTGTATTAACACGCTGCCATTTGTCAGCACGTTGGCCACCACTTGCCCCCCTAGAGACCTCACCCTCTGACACTCCCCGCTCTGGCACTCAAAGCTGTGCTGCGTAGCCCGGAAACACAGCTTATCCATGCCCCCAGTCTCCAAAACCCTGTAGGCACAGACCAGAGTTGCCCCACTGTCCGCACCCTGGTCCTCCCCACTAACAGTAAATCTTGGTCTTTTCACAGTTGCAGAGCCTTTGCTACTGCTGTTGTTGTTATTATTATTGTCTGTGGCTCTGGGGTCGCTGAGGTTTCCCTGGAAGTGTGGCACAGTTTGGCCAGAATTAATGTTATCGTTAATATTTTCACTATAATTTGAGGGGTAGTTTTGGGGGCCTCGGGACACTCCTCCACGCTGCCCCACTCCTGATGATGGTGATGATAATGAGGAAGACTGCGCATCGTGGCTTCCGCGGGTCCTGCCGTGGAGTCCTGCGCAGTCCTGACACAAGCCCAGAAACAGTGCAGCATATGCGAGTACAGCCGTGCCCAGCTGGCCTGGCATTGCGCCACCTTCTAGCAACCTACTGGCTGCATGCAGCGTATGAGATAGGCAGGCAGCACCGTCAGAGTCGCCGGGGATTCGGATGGAGGCAGACGGACACAGAAGCAGGAGCGCGGTTGCTGGAACACATCCTTACACGTTCAAGTGCTATAGCTGAAAAGTCCCGGCAACACATCGTCCGTTCAGCAGCGCGACGGCTCACGGCGACAATATCGGACACATACGCAATCCTTTACAGGCACCCGAACACTCTCACCTGGGATAAAAAAAAAGAATAACGAGGGATTTCAACAATGCCACACAATCATGCAAATACCCGGCACCATACTTTTCAGCACGTATAGCCAAGAACAGCAGCAAATCGAATCATTACAAATGGAGCAAGCCTCTTCTCGACCATGATCCTCAAAACAAAACAAAACAGAAAAACAAAAACACCACGAATACAACAAGCATCCAAAATACTATTCCCCCATGGCATAATTAATCAGAATAACATTTTTGTCGGCTTACGTGTCTCGCGGAGATGTGCGAGTTTATTCTAGAGCTCGTCTTTCTGTCTGGCTGCTTCGGATGGCTGTCGTGAGAGAATGTGCCTGTATCTGTACATGAAGTGTCTCAATGTTTGAAGTCATCAACAGTCAATTACATGAGTCATGCCGCTCCTCTCCCCTCTCGCTTTTCCTCTCCACTCTCCCTCCGCTGTCTCCTCGCTTCTCCCCTGCGGTGCTGCCCTTCATCTATGCAACTGTGTGCCGCCACAATGACGTCAGTCTCTTCAAGTACCGTTATTGACTATTTCTCTTTGGTGGGACTGCAAGACATGTATCACATCCAAAAGACGCGAAGACAGGTTTCTACTCTTGCGCACCACACGACTATGTTAAATGATAGAACTGCCTTATAATTTCGACAATCGCTTCCCTCGCGAGCACATAATGAGTCATGAGCTATTTAGGGAATACTGCGAAATAGTGACACCTAAAGATGTAGATTTGGGTCAGAATATGCAGGCCTAGTAGGCCCAGTGGAAGAGGCAATACAGCAGTTCGATTATATATCAGGTTGTGTACAATACGTCTATTCAGTAGCCAGTATGACAGATGATGTGCTTGGAAAAAGCAGCACATAGACTGGTAAACTATTGGGATGTAACATTGGATTTACTGCAAATAATATAGCTGCTTGAAACAATACATTGATAACTCAATATATGAGGTAAACTTCATAAACTCATTACAGAGGAGATAGCGACTATCACAGATGATTGTCTTGAAATAAAATTGGACCGACTAATCTGTGAACAGTTACGTCAGCCTTCCCTCCTGGCAGGGTTTATTTTTGAGTAATGCTTTTTAATAAGGGATTGCAGACCAAAATCTATGCCAAGCAACATTTTACCAATAGTAGTTTCATTACTATGAAAATGTAATGAAGGAAACATTGAAAAAGATAAATAACATGATATCTATAGTCTGGGGTCCAGGGAACACCCAACTGAATTGTAGCGGCTTTTCTTTGAATCAAATGGGAAAAGAATAAGACTGAGTCATCTAGCTTGTCAAATTAATTTTGTGTAAGAGACTGGGAATGATATAGCAAGATGTATACATAGGCAGTTGCCTTGTGATAAGTTGCAGAACCAAAAAGGACGGACATGTACTCCTTTGGCTCCTTTGCATAGCAGCGCCCCCTGCTGGTGACAATTCTCCAACGCCACATGGCTGTACTGGATGCGTTACCCCCTTCCCCTCTAGCTTTCCCCATTAAGCTTTGTCACCTTGTGTTTGGGCTTGAACGAATGACAGCATCTAGACCAGGGATCATCGAATCACGGTCTTCCAGGGCAAAGAACTGCTGGTTTCCCACCCACCCTTTACCTGGAAGTCAGGTGTTAAGACAATCTGGCCAATCAGTAGCATTAATTATTCAGTTCATTAACTGGGCCAAAAGAAAACCAGGGCCAGATTAGGATTCAAGGGTGAAATGTAATGATCCCTAATCTACTCTTTTTTGGATCCAGGTATTTGATGTGTTCCACCTGAAGGAGACAGAGTTAATCAAGCCATTAATGTTGTGCTTGCTCATTATCAGTGTGGGTATTGATTCCACATACCCAAATTAAAGGTTTATTTATCCATTACGATGTACATCTGCTCCTTGTGATAATAAGGTGAAAACATATTAATCTGCTTTGGGGACTCTGGAACACAATTTTATGCTTCCGTTTTCACTGAATAATGTAATTGCTGTCTCTGTGACCTAATTTATTGCCCAAACCAGCATGTAATTTGAGTAAGTGAGATCATGTGTAACAGCAAATGTTTTTTATATGTGTCAAATGTTTACAACAGCAACCCAATATAAAATCCTCTGCCTCTAAGAATCAAAATAAGTTTTCATAAATATTACTCCTCCTCCAAGAAATTGTAACATATATGTAGAATTGATTTATTCATTTAAATGTATTCATCAGAAGCCTCTTCCAAGACAGCCTGTAGAGCAAGTTGTTCTGTTTTTTTTTTCAGACCCATTATTTTTCCTGACTCTCCTATGATTACTGACCAGAACCCTCTCTCCCTCTTTTTATTTGGAGTGACTTAATTTTAATTAATTTTATTTTTTTGTTAATTAATGAAATTAAATTTGGAATAAAAATATTTAAGGCAGACAATCAATGGCAGATCTGTATGTTAATAAATGTTTCTTTTAGCTTTCATTAATGAACAACAACAAAAAAAAGCAGGCCATCCCCACAATATGGCACAGAGCTGGTCGTGGGCTTTATTCTTTTATTTGTTGGCAAAACAAAGCCATCATTCTGTGTGAAATTGTGATTACCACAGTTCCCAGCAGGTAAACAAACAAGCCCATGGATATTAGTCAGATATCTTAGTCATTATCGGAAAGTGCTGAGTTAGTGGAAGGATTTAATAAGTCTCGTAGGAATCCTAATTAACAGGACTGCTGATGCACCTCATTGATCCATCCTATCCTTTATTCTTAATGAATTAATCTGTCAAAAGCAAAGTTTAAGTGGTGATGACAAGAGATTGAGAAAACAGAGGTCCTTTACTCTTCTGACAAGCAGAGGAAAAGGTGTGAAAGTACAGCATCAGTCTGCCCTGTCCAAAATATAAACCTCAACAAGTACACTTCTACGCATAATAAAATACTGTTCATACTAAAAATACAACTATGCTATATTAAAAGATAGGATAGGACCCTGCATATAAATAATTTATGTAAATAATTGATCTGTTAATAATTCGCACTTTGTTGTACGTCGCTCTGGATAATGCTCTTAAAATCATTCAGCCAGTTGCAGAACTATGGAATTTAAAAAATAGACAGTGGAGTACTTTGGAAATGATGTGTTACTGTGATAGGCCATTTTGAGCTCAAATTAATATTACCCTATTTTAAATGCTTTTCATTATTTTTTGTCACTTGGAGCTGGCTATTGGTTTGATTTTATGATGACATTCAACTGTGAAAGTTCAATATCAAATGACAATAAGGACAACTGCAATGGTAGTATTTATTGGGCTGATAGTGTGGCCCAGGCCAGGCAGCCAAAGTGTCCCTGTGCAGTCAACAGTGCGGAAATTGTGTATAGTCGGACAAGTAAAGGTGGGGTTGCCAGGTAACCAATTTGGGGGGAAATGGACCTAAAGATAATGCAAATCAGCAGTGGGGTGCAATGTCTTCACAAGAAGGGGGGTGGATGATAAAATGGAGCAAAACAGGAAGGACAGAGAGAGACCACAGTACACTGACAAGCTGATAGACTGATAAAGAGGGGCCATGCAGTGCCTCCACAGACTGACAGACAGTTCACACACACAATGACCTACAGGCAAAAACAATCTGTTCCAAAACCCACTGCGACTCCAGCAGGATTGAGAGATGTCAGAGGTCCTGACTGTGGACGCCATTCTGTTTGGGGTCTTGGTGTTCACAGGGATTTTGGGAAATATGCTGGTCATCCATGTGGTAAGATTTATAGATATAAATATAAATATAAATATATATATATAAATATTTTGGCTTTTCATTTGTTGCATAATTACAAACTGTCGCCAAGGTGTATTTTCTGTGTATATAATATAAACTTTAAAAATTAATATAATTTAATTGTTATATACAACATATACTTACAATCTAACAAGGAGGTAATATCCTGCCGGACACTGATAGACAATGTGCTTCCAAGATTACTGGAACCTCCACTCATCTTATTGATGATAATATCTTAGATACAATATTAATATGACAATATTAAGATATTATAGTGTAATACAGGATACTAATGGAATAAAAAATGCATATAATATACATAGTTAATAGTAACTTTTATTAATGAGTTATTTATAAGTCATGGAATACCCACTGTTTTCATTATCTTCTCCTTCAGTTAGACCAGCAGGGATTAGAGCATGTTCTCTTTTCTCAGCACAAACTTACTGGCTCACACTTGCTTGTCTGCTTACAAATTGCCAATATTAATAGAACTTGTCAATGTCCTTACAGATATTCTTCATAAACAATGTGCAAAGTATCCTGCCATCACTTGCTTCAAATACTGTGATGTTGCACTCTCTTTCTGGATATACCATCCCTTTCATTATTTTACTTTTTGCCAAGCCAGAAACCTTTTCTGATTTAAAAACATAACACTCTTTAATACTTTAGCACAACCTAACAAATAACTATCCTCTCCTTTTATAGCATAGCAGTCTGGTTTCACAGCTTGAACCAAATTGAACAGCTTTAATCTAATTGACTAAACATGTCAGTCTTTTTGCGTCATCGTTTTCTCCATGTAATCTGCCATATATTTGTTTTCCTGTTTCTTGCTCAGCTAAGGGCATTTTTAACTTAAAAAAACTTTATTCAGAAAAGGCCTTGGTTGTTTCAGAGAATAATTCGAAATACTCCAAGGTGGGATGTATTGTTTTTATTGTATAAAAATTAATGATTCAGTACCTGAAATGAAATTTTGAAAACACCTTGAGAGATGACTTGTTCATAAAAAGTGAAAACCAGCATTTAGTGGGTACGCAGTTTCTTTGCTTTTAAGCGTTGCTTCTGGTATTTTATATGACATTTGCAGTAGGAAAAGTCTAAAACAAATATTGTTTGTAAGCCACAAAAAAGAGATATGTTGAAATTTTGTAGGCTGCATATTTAAGCAGGATATACGCTATGACCTTTTGTTTGCTGTATCTGCTCTTTGGGTTGTCTTATCCCCTCTCTGGGAGTCTTATTCCTATCAACACCCCATCACACAGCCCTCTACTGTGTGTAATGCATTTGTGTGTCATTGTGCTTCCCCATACTGTATTTGCTTTGATCTCAACCATCTCTGGGCACCCTCATATCTTCTCTGAAATCATTCCTCATGTCTCATTATTTCCCACTATCCCTGTCCCCCAGGTGTTTCAGGCAGCTCATGAAAGTCCTTCACGACGCCTGCCCCCATCTGATGCCATCCTGGCAAATTTGTGCCTTGCCAACCTGCTAACCTCCCTCTTTCGCACGGTGCCCATCTTTGTGTCGGACCTGGGCCTGGAGGTGACTCTGTCGCCGGGCTGGTGCCGGCTCTTCATGCTGCTGTGGGTGTGGTGGCGGGCTGTGGGCTGCTGGGTCACCCTGGCTCTCAGTGCCTTCCACTGCATCACCCTGAGGAGGCAGCACGTCATGATGGGTCCCTTGGCTCTACAGCGGGAGAGGAACCGCGTTTGGCTGGCTCTAGTGCTCGTCTGGGTGACCAACCTGGTATTCTCCCTCCCGGCTCTGGTCTACACCACGCACGTGCACGGCAATGCCACGGTAGAGCTCATGGTGATCAGCTGCACCACCCGCCCTTTGCTGGGCTGTGTGTGGGAGTTCCCCACCGCTGCACAGGGCGCGGCCTTCGCCTCCACCTCCCTGGCTTTCAACGAGGTGGCTCCCCTGGTGCTCATGGTTGGGACCAACCTGGTCACACTCCATGCGCTGGGCAAGCACATCCGTGCTGTCACGTCCAGCGCTGAGCCCGGAGCAAAGCACGGGGAACTGGACAAGCACGTGGGCAGCGAGCGCAAAGCCGGCCAAGTGATCATGTCCCTTGTCAGTCTGTTTGTGGTCTGCTGGGTGCTGCAGGTAGCCGCGGTGACGTACTACAACCACGACGGGGGGCACCACGCAGAAGGCCTGCTGACAGTGTCCCATTTCTCTGCCTCTCTCTTTGTGGGGTTCAGCCCCATGGTGGTGGCATTAGGCCATGGGAAACTAAGGAGGAAAATTCACGGTATGATCCTCAGGGTGTTACGTGTGAAGGGGACTCATGCAGATTCCGAGCAGAAAGCCTCAGGGACTAATGACAAGACTGTGCATTCCGGAGGAACAGATGGACTTAAGAAGGACACAGTGATTGGGAAGGGAGGGGACAGAATCATAAAAGTTGAGGAAAGGAAAGGGAATCATAAAAGCTGAGGAAAGGGCAGCGAGGAAAGGGCCATAATAGTTAATAACATGCATATGTATATATGAGCACTTTACATTTTTATTTCAAACAGCTAAATCAATTCAATTGTAAAATATTTGTTATCTCTGTATTGTCGTTGTAAGGAAAATGTCAAGATATGTCCTGAAGAGTAAGAACAATAAGTCAATAAGTGAACTTAGAATCAACTAGAGATTGAAAAATAACTTTGATTTGAGAAGGCTGCTGTATCCCGGAAGCCGTGCCGGGCTGTAGCCAGTGGAGAGAAACTGATGGATAAACAAACTCTGTTATCAGAATTCGGTTGCTAAGTTTATTTATGGATTTCTGTAATATTATTAGCAGTTTTAATAACACTACCATTAGTACCGATACCAAGAGAAAGGTATTGTGTCTGTTTAACCTTGGCAGGTTTCCATAACGTCATATTATTCCAGTTGCTAACGTTACCTTGATACCTTAGCTCTATAGCAACGACCAGCTAGCTACATCTCTAAGCTAGCTAACGTAAGCTAGGCTCCACATTGGATGTTTAACGACAGCGCTAGTAGAAAATATTCGAATGAAGTAGGTAGAACTAGAACTACCAACTACGTTTGCTATTAAAAATTAGCAGATGATACCTAGCTAACGTTTAGCCTACGCTCAGTAGCTATTTACAACAACTTATTAGCCCGCGATTGTGTTATCGTTAGCTTACCTATAGAGCTAACTTACTCTAACTAAATTAAGCTAACATAACGCTAGCCTAGCTCTAGATATATAATGCAGACTTGGATTCACCTGGTCTAGTTAGACTAAGTTAGTTCTTTAGTTACGTAGCGTTATCTTGATTGCTCATTGTTTTTATTCTATACACGTAAACTCACCGTGCTCCGAACAGAACACGGGAAAGCGCCTGCTTCCACCAGAAGTTATCGTCTATACAATGGTAGTTTTTCTGCTGAGGAATGTGGTTTATTATTATGGTTGCTTATTGACTATCACAGACACTAAAACACTTTGATTGTTGTGAATTGGACCAATTTTTATCGAAAAAGCGACAAATAACCAAATAACTTCCCTGTGTTCGGAAGACCGTGTTAGCTCACGATGGTCCGAACACCTATTCACTCTGTTATGCAGGCTGAGCCGAATAAGCTTGCCCGATTCGTAGTCTCACGTTAGCAACAGCTTCCCCACAACAATGTTACAGTGGATCACCATTACCATGTTACTGTATGCGGAAATGGATCGCGTATACGACAGTTTTTATTAAAAAGCAAGGAATTAAGACTTTAAACACAAAAACCAAAGCTGATCTGGAAGTATACATTTATTTATTCGTCAACAAAGTTGCACTGTTTGGAAAATGAGTGAGCTAGCTTGGTGTTCGGAACACGGTGAGTTTACGTTACCGTATTTATTTGTACTTTTATGCTACCGTTACTTCGTGCAGTTGCTACTAGGATATACAGTGTCATTGCATTCATTGTGTGATGCATATGACAAGGTGTTCTGGTCCTTTGGTTTCTGATTGCGTTACACATTGGCGTCCACACATAAATGAATCCATATGGTCAATTTGTGAGCCTGCTGCAAGTGTGAAATGGGCTTTTAACCTGTGAGTGTGATGTAAATGCAGAAGATGTATTATGGGTCCAAGTGTAATTAGTCACGCAGTCTAACTTGTATATTTGTCCACACATAATAAGATTTTAATTAAATGGTTTTATATTGAAGACTCACATTGTTTCTGTTATCACTTACTGGTCTGTGTAACTGTATGTCCCTTTTCTCTCTCTCTCTGAACCCTTTGTACCATCAGGTCTTTTCTTTACAAACATCATAAGAGTGTGTGAGTGAGTCTGCACTGGGTTGTTTTCCTTGTAAATTATCTGTTAGGGAATCATCCAGTCAGTGCATGTCCATGTCCAGGAAGTCGCCAGGAAAGCTGGTGCAAAAGAGCCATGTGGAGAGCAAGCAGGACGAGCACACTGCTTGCAGGACTTTGGCTAATGATTGGAAGAATCGCCCACAGGGAGAGGAAGTGGGCAATGAATTTGTCAGCCTCACCAATCAGCTGCAAGCCCTGAGACTGAAAGTGCGGGAGGTGCCCGGAGACGGGTGAGAGGTTAAGTAAGAGTGTCACTGTTCTGCTCTCCCCGTGTTTGTGTGACGCTTCATTATGGTACACACCTCCCTCCCCTGTGTGTCTACCCTCAGGAACTGCCTGTTCAGAGCCCTGGGGGATCAGCTGGAAGGCCACTCCCGCGGACACCTGCGACTGCGTCAGGAGACTGTACAGTACATGCAGGCTCACCGGCAGGACTTTGAGCCCTTTGTAGAGGATGATATTCCCTTCACAGAGTACTGTAAGGGAAAGGAGAGGGGTGGGGGTGGGGGTGGAGGAGAGATGAAAATAGGAGAGAGGGAGGGAGGGATGGATGAGCATCTACGCTCAAGGGCAAAAAATATGTTCTAATTTCAAGAATTCAAGAAGGATCAAATTAAAGAGACTGAAGGTCCGTTGTGAGGGTAGATTGAAATGTTGAGGAGAGTTGTGGGTATGGGTTTGGGGTTACAAAAATAAAAACTCCTTTTATTATGACCGTTTCCCTCTCCGCAGTGTCTAACCTGTCTCAGCCGGGCACTTTCGCAGGAAATGATGCGATCGTAGCATTTGCACGCAGCCACCAGCTGCGCATCATCATCCACCAGCTCAACACTCTGATGTGGGAGGTGATCACACCTGGGCGCTTCCACTGTCCTCACCTCTGCTCATTTATTATATTTAGTGTGCTTATCTGTTGTTTGTTTCATTGTCATGTTACATATTTGCCTTGAGAGGAAATTGCATCATGACAATGATCACTTTATATCTGTACACCATTTTGTATATTTCTCTTGTTTACATAACATTATTTTAGTATACAGAGCAACTTACAATATAGAAAAAAACATAAGTGCATTCACCTGATTAATACATTCCAACATTCCAAGATCAGAAACAACATTCCTAGATCAGCGTTTGTAGCATCTTGTATCTCTTAACTCTTTGGTCTCAAGCATTAAACTGGTACAGAATCTATCGAGTAAGGATGAAACCAAAGACATCTAAATGTATTGATTGTTCCAAATGTAAGGTATGTTTGTCTCCCACTTTCAGATAAATGGCTCTGATAAACCTGCAGCTCGAGAGCTTCATATTGCCTATCGCTATGGTGACCATTACGATAGTGTGCGGCCCATTGGTGATAACTCTGAGAGCCCAACCCTTCTGCGCATTGAGGTTTGGAGTCTTCAAAGCTCGTCTGAATTTTTTTTTTTTTTTTGAGAATTTTTACATTGGTTTCATTGCAGCTTGTATCGTCCAATTTTATCCCAAATTCATTGATTAGTTATTGTTGTCTACAAACGGCTGTGACTGTTTGTAATATTGCTCTTTCTCTCAGTTATTTTTACATTTCACAGAACCTGAACCAGTCGAGGGGTCAGTGTGCGTCTCGGCAGCCAGGAGACTGGCAGAGGTACAGACAGACCGCTTCCCCTCCCACCCATTCCGATGACGAGGATTTGATCCTGCGCCGGCTTGTGTCCCAGAGTGCATCTGGTCAGGCAACTTGACCACATCCCAGGATCTGTGTGTGCGTGCTGGGCATTGAGCTGTTTCTTGATTCAGTGCTGCTTCCCTCAGGTCAAGCTCCGAGCAGTAGGCCGCTCCGGGTGGTCAAGGGGGAGGACACTGATGGGACCACCGTGTCACGGCCCACCCTGTGGGAGGCGTCAGGAACGGGCGCACGCATCTTTGGCACCGTCACATCAGCAGCACACAGAGACGGCAAGCCAGCGGACTGCTGCACCGCACACGCAACTAAAGTACATACGGACTATGACCCATTTGTTTGCCTGTGATACAGTATTAGTGAAGTCTAATCTAGGAGATATCTGTGTAGCTAATAAGAACTTCAAGATAAACTCGTATATGACTGTTCAGGACTGTTTTTGTATGCCTATAATAAAGGTTCTACTCATTTGTATTAGTAAAGTCTAATCTAGGAGTGAACCAGCACTGGGAAATCTCTGTTGCTAATTGAGCCAAGGTAACTGTTGAAAACAAAACCTTCAGGAAACAAGCTGCCCAGCCATGGATGAAACCAAACAAAACTTTATGGCTGCTTTGAAACGTGTCAGACACTGTCGATTAAAATAAACTGCAAAGTAATAATGAGACAAACTAATTGTTAATGAGCCGCATGAATTTAATATACAAATATATGGGGATTTTCATATATTTATACCGAAGCTGAGATCTAAGAGTCTGACATCCTAGTTTGCAGGGGGAAAATGTAGATAAGTGTTATTTTAGTATCCTTCTCAGACTAAAATAGGATTTTGGTGGTGATAATGTCACTAAGTGTTCCAGGCTTGCAGTTAATTACACCCATCTATACTGTATATACACACACACATAAAATACAAAATGTATAGAATTGTATACATTTACATAAAACGCATATATGAATTCACTGATTTCAGTAATTCATTTTTGTATGACTGTCTTCCTCCTTTTCTAGGTAGCAAGTAAAGACAGGAAGGAACCGCTGTGTCTGGAAAAGAACAAGAGGCCAGAGGAAAGGCAAAGACTGAAGGTCCAACCCAGCAGGGCTTCACAGGACCAGGACCAGGACCAGAACCAGTCAGAAGCAGTCACTTTGGTACCAGCCTTCAACAAACTCAGCATCTAGAATGACACTGAGCATGCACCATTCCAGAGTGCTAAGCGCTGACTGATTGGGTTAGGACCCGTTTGCTGCCAATGCTGCCAGTGTAGGCAAAACCATGCTGTTTTTGTGATTCACAGAGTATGTACAGTGGAGCATGTGCAGGAGTCCTCGGCTCTTTGGTTTAAGAAATAATGGAGATATTTCCGCAATAGAGGCGTGGGAATTGGAGATTTGGCCTTGAGATCTCATTGTTGCAAGGTATGTAGTATGAAAACAGGGTGCACATTAATGTCTAAAGAACCAGGAGAAGAAGCTTTTAGTTTTATTTAATGAAAGGCGTGTTTCGCTGTTGTCTATTCTTTTTGCAAGGAGTGTTTAGAAACTATTCCTGCTTTGAAGGTGAACCTACTGCATGTTACTTAGGGACAGAAACTGCTGGACAATTTTCATTTGCACAGAAAAACAAAAGGTATATTTTTAAAGTGGAATATTCATACATTATATAAATGATATTCCATAATTAATAAATGATACCTGTAATATACTGTATCTGTACACCTGTATTACACCTTTTTTGTGTTTTGTATTACATCATTATTTATTTGTGGAATAGATTCCCAATTCCAATTGTACTAAATGTCTAAAGTTTTAATTAACAGTTCTGGAGCTTCTTATCGGTCATTATCTGATTAGCTTATGATTGCCTAAATAGGCTGAAGTAAGTTAAATAAATTTATAATGGCTGTAATGCTGAAGAATGAAAAATTACACAAATGGATCATTGAGCCCACTGGCAACAGAAACGAGCAGTATAAATATAATCTCATCCATTACTGCTAGATCTGTCCTCCCATCATTTTACGACCTTGGACATTAAAAACGGGTTCTCACTTGGAGGTAGCCACACGCACATTAGGGATATTAGGAAAGGTCTCTCTTCGCCTCATAGCAGCTATTACTGTTCACATCAGCATCCTGGGAACATCCCCATGATCTGCCCACACTCCTGTGGGCACCTGGGGAGTTCCATTAAAATACTGTAACTAGAGCTATTTTATGGAGAACTGTTATGCTTTTGTTGACCCCATTGTTAACGCATGGGGTGCATGTCTAAAATTCTCAGCGCAGTTCCAGTACTTGTGGAAAGTAGAACCGACAATTGAGAGAATCACAATTATATTATTTTATTTATCTTACACCACAGCCTTTAGGCCAGTGTAGTCAGAGTTACTGTGGATGGCAAATGGCATGGACTCAAAAGAATATAAAGCAGATGAAGAGGGAAAGGGCAAAAAAAGCTCAGTTACATATTTTTTTGGTCATTTCTGTGAAATGAAACCGGCCCACAAATTAATTTCAGCTGTTTTAGCAGCTGCATTTCTGACGGGTGCCCAAATAATATTTTGGCTTGATGGATGTGATTGCCATGCTTCTGTTTTTTTGTTTTTGTTTTACACTACACTACAAAGTAGCATTGGAAAATACTCCAGATACTTCAATACTTCCTAAAGTTGTTTGGAAATGAACCATTCAAATCATACATGGATCGAAAAAGACCATTTCAGAAATTCAAAACTCCAGTTTGAACCTCATCAGAACGATCCTCTTGGTCCCTTTCTATGGTAAAGCAGCCTATCTGCTGCTCTTGTCAGTGAATCATGACAGACTTGAACACAGCCCGGAGACGGCGGTGTCCGATCGCCAGCACCATGGGAGACAGGGCGATGAAGGCCGTGTTGGCGTAGCGCGCCACAACCAGCAGAAACTCAGCAGACGAGCCGCGGTTATAATTGAAGTAGTTCACAGAGATGATGCTGGTCCCCCAGGACACAATGAACAACATGATGAGACCCAGAATCACCTGTAATGAGAGGGAACTGTTGGAGATGCTAATAAGAGCTAAACACTTGTACAGCTTATTAACAAGAATTACTGTGCCTCTGGCTCCAACATATATCCAACATATTTGCCAAGCACATACAAATTCTGCCATGCCAATAAAACTGCAATGCATTGTAACTTTTGTTATTCTTTCAGTCATCTTGAAATTATTTGCATTGGCAATACACCACATATAGTCTTTCCTGTAAAGAATATCTGAACTTCAACCTTAAAGTGTGACACTGGTCCCTTGAAGTCACACAGGTCTGACTGGTTTGGCCAAGAGATGATGTGACTTGGGGCATTCGCTTTTGCTCACCTTGGCAGCCCGCCTCTCGGCTGGGACCCTGCGAATCACAGGGGCGTTCTGGGCCACGTGGCTGATTGTACGCGATCGTCCGTGAGCGTAGAGTGTGTACAGGGAGCCCAGGTTTGTGATGGTCATTAGGATGATGGGCATGGTCTCGTGGATCACCATGGAAACGGTGGCATACGCCAAGCCGCCATAGGGTGAGGGGAAGTCCCACACACAGCCCAGGAGGGGCCGTGTTGTACTGCTGATCAACATCAGAGTCTCGTGTGGAGAGATGAGGAGACCAATCAAGAACCGTGTTAAGAAAACAGCTTTTTATTAAGCAAAGACATTTGTTTATGTAGAAACTGGTGAATGATACTTCCATTTTCTGCAACACTTACGGCACACAAACCTTTTCTGAACACTCACCTCAGTACTGTTCCGGTCACCACTAGTGGAGTAGATGAAAGCAGGGACCGAGTACAGGAGGTTGAGGGCCCAGATAGAACCCAACCCCATTAACAGGGGCTTGGGGGGCCCCCGGGGGCCATACAGGTTG
The DNA here is from genome assembly GCF_963514075.1 of Conger conger. Taxonomy (NCBI): domain Eukaryota; kingdom Metazoa; phylum Chordata; class Actinopteri; order Anguilliformes; family Congridae; genus Conger; species Conger conger. Next base: position 23,170,462 of record NC_083773.1, on the reverse strand, counting down.
GCCCCAGAAGGGGCCACGCGGCGCAGGGTCTGCAGGTGGAAAGCGCTGAGGAACAGAGTCGACCACACGTTGACGGAGCGAAGCCACACCCAGGTGCACATCAGAAACCGGCACCACTCTCTGGAGGAGTACAGCTGTAGAGAGAGGGAGATGAACGGAGGGGGCATCACTGCAGCACAAGAAGAGTGGCTACTGGAAGAGCGGGGAAGAGGCGATGCCATAAACTTACGGCAGTACCAGATTCATTCAGCACGAGAGAAAGAGGGACTTGAATAGAATCTGCAGGAAACGTTTCCTGTGTTGAAGCTGATGTTTTATGCAATTTATTTTGCAATATTTGGAAATTACATTTATTATGGCGTACAAACATTACAAAAAAAAAAAAAAAAAAAAATCACAGAATAGTGGGGTAAGCCTTTCTAAGGCATTTTTCATTTCCAGGGTGTAGTGCAACTCGATAATATTTGAGGAACGTTCCCCTGTGCAACAGAGGAACTGCAGTTTGTGTCTGCTCACCAAAATCAGGTGTAAGATCACATACTTGATTAGAATGTGATTAACTGAATATTGCAACGCTAGTGCTAATTGTTACCGCTAATTGAAAGCAATGACGTTCTAGAACACCAACAGAATTTTGAAAAATATTCCAAAAAAACATACTCTTCAAAGATTTAGCAAATCAGCACAGCTCAATGCAGTTCTGTGTAAGTGGCCCCAAATCGGTTACGGTCTTTAGCCCTCTAGAAGCAGTCATACCTCCAGTCCCAAGTCAGACAGCACCAGGAGTGAGTTCCTTGTCAGTGACACCAACAGATTTGACAACGCCATGTTGACCAGGATGAGATCGGAGCCCTTCCCGCTACCACTGTCGTAGAATACACTCTCCCCAACCACGGCGACTACCGTGCCATTTCCCAAGATGCCGAGAACGACCAGCATAATGTAGAAGGTTATCTGCGTGGGGGAAATATTTACTCGCAGACCCATTCCAATCGTATCCAAGCTTGCAGTTTCTTCATCAGTCATTTTTGTACGCTAGTATTTGAGTAGTGTTCGCTGCCTATTCGGACCGTGACCGTGACTCTGCTCTGTTGCTATCGCCCCCTCGTTTTATGCCAGCACCATCCGTGCTGCCCTCTTCTCCTTGCTCCACCTATCTGCCCTACGCTTCCCCTTCATTTCAAACCTGCTAATAGTTGATAATGTGTTGGTGTCGTTGAAGTGCGACGTACAATCCCCTTTATAGCCACAATTTTCCATGGCTGAAACATAGCCACTCCTCCTTTTTTGGTGCTTGGGTACACAAACGAGACCACTAATCACGCAACAAATGAGGATCCCCATACACTCGCCCTCTCCTGGACCGGCTCATCCAACCATTGGCTGAAATATGGAATAGTCGTAGTCACCTGATCTACTGTGGCTGCTGCATATTCAACAAATGTGAGGGTGACAAGCAGCAGCACACAGGCAGCAGCACACTGGCAGCAGAGACGGAGGGGTTAAGAGGATTATGGGAGCCCAGGCACTGAGGGCACCCCTGCTGGGAGCTGAATAGGCACATTACTGCAACACAGGGGATTCATTAATTCCCCTAATTGGGACACACCTCGTTAGCAGCATCATTAATTGCTGCACGACATTTCTTTGCTTCTTTATCCTCTGACTCCAGGGGACCAACAAGACACCTGAAGGGTTAGAGACAACACATTTTAAGTGGACATGAGAGAGCGGTCATTTGAAAGCAATGGTTGACACGGTTACTTTGGAATTTGAATGGAAGAGACACACAGATTCCAAAAATGTGTCCCACTCCACCCGTTGGTGTGAGGTATTGCTGACATTACATGATGGGCCAATCACAGACGAGGGAATAGGGCTGATGGGACATCCTAGACATTTCTGAAAACCAGAGGTATGGCTCGTATGGAAGCGAGACCAAGGGGTAGGGGCTAGATCCTGAGGCAGTCTCTCAGCTTTGAGATCTGAACGGCTGAAGCTCACAAAGCCACGGTTTCCACTGTGCTGAACCTTTGTAACCAAATCACCACCTCACACTCTCAGAAACAAACATAAAAAAGGAAGATAAAGCAAACAGCTCATTGAAAAATTATCCTCTTTATTTAAAAATTCTCACTCCTACATTTCTTCCCAAAAAGAAAAAAAAAGAAAAAAAGAAAAAAGGTCCAAAGCTCTACTGTGGCCATATCTCCCAAACAAACTCTTCTTGAGTAGGCACCATGCCCATGATTTTTATGACCAGTCAGCCAGGAGACCAATATTGTATGCATTTTATAAAAAATGAAAATGTATAAAGCTCACAGTTGTGCCAGTAACCAATGATAGTCTCTCCTGTCACAACAGTTGAGACATGACAATATAAAACAGACTACAAGATATGGCTCACTTGAAGGAGTTTGGTCCATAATATTTTCCAGCTGTAGTATTGGGTCATTTCTTGCGTTGTCCTTGTTGCCCTCATAATCATCGACTCATCACTGTGGTCTTCATCATGATCATCATCTCCTATGTGCTGCGTATTTCTCTTTCCTCCCTCTTTCTCGCTCTCGCTCTCTCTCCCTCCGCCGTTCCCGTTCTCGCTCCCTCTCTTTTTCCCGGTCTCTTTCTCGGCCTGCGGGCGGCGGTTTCCTGCGGTGGGTAGGAGAGAGGGAGCGAACAGGAGAGGAGACACTGCGACTGCGTCTGAGGAAGACAGAGGGAAAGAGCGCACCACGTCAGCCATTTTGGCTCAGTCAGAACTCATCAGTGGACAGAGGAGCCCCTCAGCATCTACATGCCAGTTAGTCAGCATGTCCTCCCTCAGTTCCCCTCCCTCTCAGACTCCCCCGCAGTCACTCACTCCATCTTAACCCTTTCACACCTGCGTCTGGGACTGTGGGCGGGAGACTCAGACTTCTCTTCTCTTCTCTCATCGCTGCGGCTCAGCCTGGTTTTCCTGAGAGGCAATCACAGCAAGGGAAGGACAGGAGAGACACGGGTTACACAAACATGCGCCGATTTTACATCACAGCATGAAAATTAAGCTGGAACACAGTGTAGCTTAAAGATATCTGCCGCAGAGGGCACTGTCTGAAGCAGAGGGCACTGTCTGAAGCAGAGGGCACTGTCTTACCCGTCCCCGTTGCTGAGCTTCCGACAGGCTTTTTTCAGGGCCACCTGAGACAGAGGGGACTCCCGGTTGACCTGGACACCTGCAGGAGACACTGTGAGAAAAGGGGGACAGAATTAATGTAACCACAATCAGAAACCAAATGGACTGCGATGTCAGCATAGTGTAGATCAGTGCTGTCAAATCATGTGCTATGGAGGGCCAAGATGCAGGTTTTCATTCCAACCAATTTCATTTCTGGCTGATTTCACTAATTAGTTCCATCCTCTCTCATTGAAGGGGTGTTACTTACTGAAAAGCAGGTGTAGTGATTGACTGGATTGAAAACCTGGGTATCAGCCCTCCAAACTACATGATTGATTGGGCACCACTGGTGTGTAGACAGGCGGCATGGATGGCGCAGTGGGTAGCACCGCCGCCTCACAGCAAGGAGGTCCTGGGTTCGAATCCCCGTTGGCCGGGGCCTCTCTGTGGGGAGTTTGCATGTTCTCCCTGTGTCTGCGTGGGTTTCCTCCGGGTACTCTGGTTTCCTCCCACAGTCCAAAGACATGCAGGTTAGGCTGATTCGAGAGTCTAAATTGCCCGTAGGTATGAGTGTGTGAGTGAGTGAATGGTGTGTGTGTGCCCTGTGATGGACTGGCGACCTGTCCAGGGTGTATTCCTGCCTTTCGCCCAATGTATGCTGGGATAGGCTCCAGCCCCCCTGCGACCCTGTTCAGGATAAGCGGGTTAGGATAATGAATGAATGGTGTGTAGACCATCACAATTGTGCATACTGAGCAGGGGGGGGGGGGCTCACCAGGCTTAGACGTCGGGGAGAAGCTGGTGGGGGCGTCCAGGGTGGGGGTGCCGTTGATGGACAGAAGCGCCCCTCCCTGTCCAGGCTTCACCCGGGTAGAGTCCAGGGCGTACCGACACTCTGCCACCAGCTGCTGCAGTTTGGGCAGGGGCGTCTGGGCCAGGGTGTAGAGCCTCAGGATGCGTCGGCAGATCTCCCTCAGGTCCTCCTCCGAGGCCCCAAACAGCCAGAACCAGGGGGGCTGGTCGGGCAGCGGGATCTGTGGTGGAGCGAGAGGTTCTGCAGCTGGACGGGTGTATGTGTGCGTTTAATTCTGACTGCTATCTAATGCTCTGGCTTGTGTTGACGTTGGAGAGCATGTACAGTTCTAACAGTACCTCTGTGCATGTGACACAGGCGGTGTGTTACCTGTAGGGATCGGGCAGACAGGTAGATACAGGCACAGGCCACAGTCTCCGCGCTGAATCTCAGGAACACATCCGTTCGAAGGCTGTCGTTCATGTAATTCCTGGGAGAGGGCGGAAGGAGGATACAGTGGCGAATACATTATTCATTATTTTATACCCAAGCAATTTGTTTTGTAGTGGACCACACAAAAACCAGTTACACAGGATTTATAAAATTACATGCCATTAATAAATAGAAATTTCACAGCAGCATAGCAAGGGTATAACAATAGAGTTCCCACCCAAATCTGGCACCATTTTCCTTACCCCCCAGGTAAGCAACTGATCAATTAGTGCTACTGATTGGCCAGACTGGCTTCACACCTGAATGGCAGGTAAAGGGAGGTTGTAAAACCAGCAATTATCTGCCCTCGAGGATGTGATTTCAGGAACAGAAGGAACAGTGTTACAACCGTGGAAAAACACTCACCATGCCATCTGCACCAGCTTAGGGTTCTTCTCACACTCCAGCACTTGCAGGTACATCACAATGATCTGAAACAGTGAACACCGTTACAAAATGGGGCCACAGCAGTGAAGAGGAAAGCACTGAAGCAGCTTGTCACTGTCATAAACACTTACATTTCCCCCATATGCTCACTCCCAGCCCAATGTGACTGGGGCAACATAATGAAATACATTCAAACTACACCACACTGATTAGAACAGTCATGTGCTAAAGGCTTTATTTTTTTTGGTGTAACCAATAATAATAATTTTTTTTTAAGTTAATCACACTGTTACGATGACAGTGAATGAAGCAACAATTTAAATTTTTTTTTTTTTTACAGTAACAGTTTAACTATTTTTACCTAGTGATTACATTCATATAAAATTGGTAAAGAAGTCATTCCAGACAATCCATACAAGTCATACGATTTTGTAGCACCAATGTTACAATCCGGAACACTTATAATGCTAATGAAGAGGCAGATGAAAATATTATAGGTCTCATAATGACTGACAAAATTCAAGCCAACCAAATGTTTTACACTGGAAACATTTCATAAATGTATTACATTATTTTTTGGCTATCGTATGATAGGTTGCAAGCACCCTTTTATCCTACAAGCACCTGTGTTGAAAAACAATCTGCAAACTACATTGAGCTTTGAACAGTGAACCTAGTGTGCAGTGTATGGGATGCTGACATTTACCACAAGGATACTGACTGCTCTCCAGGTATCTTCAACTGTACGGCTAGTCAGCACAACACAACCCCACACTAGCATCCCTGCGCTTATATCAGAGCAGAGCAAAGTCTGCAAACACTAAGGATACAGCTATAAAGACAGGCAGAAGAAGGCACCACTGGAAGCATTAGGTATGTTAGCGCAGTTCACCTTGTGCGGGTGTTTGACGTGCACACAGAAGCCCAGCTCCTTCAGGACCCTTCTCTCCGCTTTGATCACCTGACTTTTCATGCTAATGTAGTTCGCATCCAGTGGGAGAGGTGGGGCCGTCCTGGCGGGCACAGATAGGAGAGAAGGTGGAGTGAGTTAGCGTTTGCTAACGTGTGCTGAGGATGGAGGAGAGGGCCCACCATCCGGCGATTACCTAATCATGTCTGGAGTGCTCTGCTCACCTGTTCCCCCTGCTGTGTTTCAGACGGTGGAAGACGTTGAGGACGTCCCGAACCCTCCGCGGCTCCTCCTCGATCTTCGATGCCAGATGGACGCAGGCCATGGCCACAGTCTGGGAGTCGTGAAAGTGGGAGGGGGTGTGCAGGATTGACAAGGACAGCAGATCTGCGTCAACTTTAAGGCACAAAGTCAAGCAACAATGACTGAAATACTGTCATTATGTGCGTGTCCTCACCTCTACACAATGTCTGATGAAAGATTTACAATAAAAGAACCTCTGGAACAGAATCTGCCCCGTCGCCATGGCAACCTGGAGAGGGATAAATAAATTGTTGTGTAATATGGCGACTGATTTCCCTTCCCCTATTCCACAATTTCCTTTCATTGATAAGGCAAGCTACCCTCTCACAACTGCTTATGTCCATATTTTCTTTCTCTTCAAGCATTGCGTTTTCTTTGCACGTTTATCGCTTCATCTTACACTTACTAAGTTTTTGCCATATGAGTCCACTGACCTGCGGCATTCTCAACAGTATCCCAGCGGCCTGTATCAACTCGCAGCCCTGAGTTCTGAGCTGCTCCTCCGTATCTAGCGGAAGTCCCTGCTCAGCCGAGGGACTTCGTTCCAGTCGATCCGGGGAGAGAAGACAATTATCCAGTGTTAAAGTCACACCAGAATAACGCTTATCGCCAATAAGAATTCCATCCTCCGCTTCACCAGGGATCCTTAATTCTCCGGGAGCCATAATAATAACTTCTGTTGTGGGCAGCATGCAGCCAGGAAACGGATAGACGTCGTAACTGCGGTAACTTCCGGTTTGACCCTGTTCCATTGGATTGTCACTATTTAAAGTACCTGACTGTGATTGGCTGTTTCATAAAACGACCATTCTAAGCCAATCCAGACAAAGGCACGTCACATAGACGCCCCGTTTTTTTAACCACTTAAAGGTCACGTTCAAGATGATATAACTGCATTTGAGAAACGTTTTCTCTGTACGATGTTGTCTACATGTATTCTTTGTTATGTTGAAGAATACTATTGGCACAGCATTTATAAATTCACCAAAATACTGTGACTGCGGAGTTTTGGTGATTTAAAGCCATGTTACGATGAGACATCAGATGTCGTAGAAAGCTAAATCTGTAGATTTGCGCCATGGAAAATAAATTGGTTTATTGTCTGAACGAATGAAGATGTTTTACAGACTTGTGGCATCCGTTTTGTTAGAAAAAATCTTCCTATTGACTAGACTTTTGGCAAGACATTTACCCATTAAATAACCTGGATCGCTTTTTCATTTGACTGCCCACAACAGAAATCCACTGGTTCAGTTGACAAGTGTGTGAGCATGGCGCCACCTGTAGTATGGGTGGCATTGACATTCGGGACAGTATCAGACAAACTGTAGCTTCCACATCTGAAGAATAAAAAGTACGAAAAAAAGAATCCACGGGTTGATGACGTTTTGAATGAATATGGTCTGAAATAATTCCCATTTCACAACCACAAATTGTTCACATCATTCTTTATTATTTTTACACAAATAGCAAAAACACCCAAATTGCAAAAAAACAACATACAAATCTAAAACACAACATTATACCCGAAAGGCGATTACACATGAATAGTGTTCTGTTATAAATATATGTATTAATATTCATATCCATACAGTACCTACATATTAGTGTGTTTATTCCAGATAGTTGGCTAGCTTAACATTTGTAATAACATTTGTAACATTTGTAATATATTTGCTGAAAACTGCTGTATAAACTGTATGAGGCCACAGGAGGGCAGCAGACACAAGGTAATTCTCAATAATTCTCATTCGAATAATTTTAGTCTTACTTATCAACAGTGCCTCTAAGACTGTAGCATGAAAAACATGTGCAACATACATCATTAAATGCATAAAAGAAAGGAGACTACTCCTATTGGTAGGTTCAGTGTTGTTTGTGAGAGAATAGGTTCCCCTATCACTGGAATGTCGCTCTCCAGGAGCAACAATACAGTATTCAGACTAAAGTGTCTGCCACACGCATTATCCCCCATAGGGATTAAGTGCCTTGGGAATGCTTTCTTCCCTTGATGTCTATAAGTGAAAACAAAACTTTCCTGGACCCTTTCCTTGCTTGCAATGGCAGTGTGTCTGCGTGTTTGTAGGTGAATTGAGCACCCGTTTTTAATAATGACATTAAACACACAGGTTTTTTTATGGCAGGAAGTGGAGGAATGATGCAAGAAGGCTGATGATGGTGGTGGTCAGGTTCTCAGTCTCCTCTGCTTTGGCATGGGTTGCTCAACCACTGCGCCACTGCAGTCCAGCTCCTGTGTGCTCAGGCAGAACTGTATGACCTGTGGCCCCTGGATATTGCATCGAACACAGATGAACAGGGGAGAAAGGGAGGCACATGTACAATATTAACTGCTGACAAGGTCAGACTGTAAACATAGTTACACGAGTACAGTACACACGTGGCTCATGTAGTGGTGCGTAGTTGGGGTGTCAAGACAGAGTTTGTGACTCCAGATTCAGTTCCTAGGAGTGCGCACTACTGTCATATCCTTAGCAAACAATATCACTTCAACAGTTATGCGGCTATATAAAGGTGTAAAAGAATATAAAATGTAAGCCATGTGCACCCTAATGCATCCGAGATTATTCTTGAAAATCACAAGCTCACATGCTGAGAGTAAATCTGACATTTGCCATTAGTGGAATCAGCCCTAACTGATTATGCCACATTAAAATCAGTTACATTACATTATTGGCAGACGCTCTTATCCAGAGCAACGTACAGTTGATTAGACGAAGCAGGAGACAATCATCCCTTGGAGCAATGCAGGGTTAAGGGCCTTGCTCAAGGGCCCAACGGCTGTGCAGATCTTATTGTGGCTACACTGGGATTAGAACCACCGACCTTGCGTGTCCCAGGCATTTACCTTAACCACTACACTACAGGCCGCCCCGGTTGAGGCTGATTATAAGGTGGTACAGTATACTGTTATACCACCTTATAGATGTCTAATACGTGCTAAAGCATTAGTTCCTCACCATAACTCAGAGATCCACATTTTTTGCAGTTGTGTTTGTTTAATGGATTAGATAGACACTCATACTCATGGCACACTTCAATAAATGACTCATTTCTGCATGTCCATCTTATTTTCAGCTTGGTGCATGCTTATTCTGTATGGCATCTTTCTTATTTCACAGTTTCTTTAATTTATAAACTTGATGATTTTCCCATTTTCCGTGTGCAGTTCCTCACTACTGCTAAAAATGAAAATAGAGCCAAAAATGGAAAACTTGCTTCATGGCCCAATGCAGCTTATAACGTGCTCACAATTGCAATTATATTCCCTCATACAGTGTAGTATGACCTCACACACTACATAATAATAGGTATTAGATGAACTTTACATATCTTACCAATTATTTCAGTTAAATCAGCTCATGTAAAATATGCACAAATACATTTCCTTCACATTTAATCCAGAATACACCTGCCAAATTACAAACCGACACTCCATGAAGGTATAATATATCTACAATGAGACCAATCTACTCAGGCAACAAAAACGAATAATTGTCATCTAGTGTCTATATGAAGGCTAACAGGGCTAAAAAGGCATGTTATATACAAGAAATGTCAAACAGCAGCAATAATGAATATAAAACAGACAAAACAACAAGTAGGTAACACACACTGAAAACAGCACTAACATAACAGTAAGAATATAGTTGTGTATGTATGTATGACCTGAGCTCAGTGGTGAATGTCTCACCTGAGTAAGTCTCTGCAGTGCAGCACAATCCCTCTCCGCGGGCCGTCCTGTATACAGGCGAGACACAGATCCGGCTGGCGGGGGGCAGATGGGTCAGTAGTGTGGAGAGGGAGCTTGGGGGCAGGTAGAGAGAGGACGTGCGGCCAGAGAAGCCGCTGCCCCCTTCCCAACTCACCCAGTACCCCTGCAGCCCCTCCATGCCACCTCGCCAACGGACTTGGACGGAGTCACTTCCAACTGTCGTCAGCTCCAAATCTTTTAAGGCGGGAAGCTCTGGGTGAGGAAAGGGGGGGGGGGAGGGGTAGAGAGGGATTTCAGGGCTCTGGGTACTCTCTAATCTAGGATCAATATAGGATCAGCAGCACCTGTTTGGGAGCTTCAGACCGGGATGCTCACCCTCGTGAGTGCACACTCTGACAGACATGGCCCTCTCCCTGCCAGTGGAGTGCAGAGCACTGACTGTGACCAGGTACTCTGTGTTGGGCTGCAGCTGGGATAGAGTCAGGGAGCTCTGGTCTGGACCCGTGGTGGCAATGCGGACCTCCCCCCTCGGGATGGCGCCATACTCGACCTGGTACCTCTGCACCGAGTTCAGCTGCAGGGGCCCCCAGCTCACTTTCACGCTGCTGGTGTTTGACTCGGAGATTGTGACCATGGTGGGACTCAGTACCTCTGGAGAAGAGGAGAGATTTAGAAAGACACTGATCAATAAGACAGCAAGAATCTACAGCACAGAAGGAGAGAGAAGTGATTATAGCTAGTCATTATAAGTAGCCATCTGGCCAAAATAAAATCCCCCTGTGGTGGCTGCTTAAGGCCTTGCAGACCCGTAGCCTGCAGGATTTTACAGCAGCCTTTGATCCAACCGTTTACAATGAACGGTTTATTTATTTGCAGTGCAGGCCCCCTTATTCTGGATGATGCTGTCACTCTTCCCTTCCCCACTTCTCCATCATTCTCTCCCTCTCTTCTCACCAGGTAGAGTGGTGAAGGTGACAGACAGGGGCTTCAGGACCTCCAGGTTGGACTCGGGCACCAGTGTGGCCATGTACATGGTGTCCTGGCGAAGGTTGGTCAGTTCGGCCCAGGTGGAGTCGCCCGGGCGGATGAGCCGGCTGAACTGACCCCCGCTGGTGCTGGTGCTGGTGCCCTGACCCCCCTCACCACCTCCTTCCGTCCCGAACGGCCCGAACTGAACGGTGTAGAAGCCCGTGCCCTCGCTCAAGACGGGCCGCCACTGCAGCACCGCACTGCTGGAGGTCACGTCTCGAACCTGCAGACGCTTCGCCCGGATCAGCTCTGATGCAGGGACGGTACAGAGACAGAGAGAGGCCGTGAGTGTTGAATGTGAAAAGAAAGGGGAAGATGACAGGTGAAGATGTTGCAGCAGCGAGGGTGAAGGAGGGGCGGGTGGGAAGTGGTTCACGGACGGGAGTGTGTGAACAGCTCATGCTGTGAAATCCCTTAAAATAGAACCCGCAGTCACAAGATGACGCTGTGGCAATTTAAAAAAGCAAGGGGTCTCACTCAACTGTGTAATTTGTGCATTTGTATCAAAAAAATCTAGGCTTGTATGCAAGGAAGGAATCTTTTTTTGTGCTGTGTGTTTTGAAAGTGTTATTTTTGTAATTTAATTATTGCTAATGACTGGGTTTTGCACTTTTGGCTCGTAGTCCATCAATGTAACATGCCTTCTGTTTCCACAACCAACATGGTTATAAAATGTATTTTATGCACACTGAGAGACAGAAGCCTCTGCACACTGAGAGAGAGAGGCCTCTGCACACTGAGAGAGAGAGGCCTCTGCACACTGAGAGAGAAAGGTCATTTTCACCAAGGTCATTTTCACAGTATACAATTTCTATACAGCTAGACACAATTTTTACACTTGTGTCTAGCTGTATACAAATAGTTTTGAATTTATACTACCATTCCTTAAAGGCAATCTCTAGATGTAACCTTGCTCATTTTTTAAGCCAATAGCCATTCCGTTAGAAAGTAATGTGGAAACCAACCAATTGTTAAATTGGTTGGTTTCCATTAATATTTATGCTTCTGTGCATGCTATACCAAGGTCAGAATACAATTCAAATGATGTGTTCTGCGCAGTTCCACATTAAGAATGTTAGAATATCTATAGCACCTATGGCAATGGATTCAGGATCAACATATAGGTAGGACCATTGATATAATGGCTTGTTAAACTCAAATTTGATAAAGCTGACCGACTGGATGTCTCAAATTTTTGTATATTTGTATGAATTAGCAGACTATTAATAATCCATATACTATTTCACAACCATCAGGATCATATCACTGATGTTAAAAACTTACACTCTGGATTACACAAGAAAGTTTTGACTTATTTTCATAGGGGTGGTTCTCTCTGAAAAGATTTATCAGCATGGCAAGTTTAGCATGTCAAAACAAGCTCAACTGATATGATAATACATAATGTGTGGCAATTTTATTTATCTTGTCATCTGTTCGCACCTAATTCATAATGTTTTGTATATCCAATTCCAATATCTGGTATGCATTTTGACCAAGATGACATTTCTCCAGAGAGACGAACCACATGTTCCAAATGTTTTGACCAAGATGACATTTCTCCAGAGAGACGAACCACATGTTCCAAATGACCTGAGAGTGAGTTCTGTAATGGGGTGTCTTGTGAATCCTGCGTTGTCAGTGAAGAATTATGCACAAAATTTCTAATCGGGCATCTAAAAAGGGCGGCATGGATGGTGCAGTGGGTAGCACTGCCGTCTCACAGCAAGGAGGTCCTGGGCTGAAATCCCCGTCGGCCGGGGCCTCTCTGTCTGGAGTTTGCATGTTCTCCACGTGTTCGCATGGGTTTCCTCCAGGTACTCCGGTTTCCTCCCACAGTCCAAAGACATGCAGCTTAGGCTGATTGGAGATTCTAAATTGCCCGTGGGTATGAGTGTGTGAGTGAGTGGTGTGTGTGCCCTGCGATGGACTGGTGACCTCTCCAGGGTGTATTCCTGCCTTTCACCCAATGTATGCTGGGATAGGCTCCAGCCGCCCTGTGACCCTGTTCAGGATAAGCAGGTTAGGATAATAAATGAATGAATGAATGAATGAAAGTTCCAATAATGTTCCATCCATGTCTGTGAGTGTGCATGGATATTCATACACATTGAACATTGCAGTGGAACTAGTAACTCTGTACCTAACAGGTGAAGAACATGGCTGTTCTTTTGCTCTGCCCATAACCACACGTTAAAAGTGTCCTCACACCACATGTGTCCCTCTCCACTCCCCCTCTCCCAGTCCTTCCTCTGTTTCCCGCCCCACACACTCACCAATGATAGCGTTTCTCAGGTCCTTGGTGATGATGCTCATGTAGTCAATGTCTACAAAGTGCAGGTGAGAGCTATCAGGCGGGGTCACCACCTTCTGGAGCACCTGGTAGTTCCCGTGTCCCGTGGAGACGGCCAGAATGGCCACGCCCTCCTCTCGCAGCGCGGCCATGGGCCCCTCCACGGCCCCAGGCTGCACTCCGTCAGTCAGCCACACCAGCACCCTGGGGAGCCCTGCCCGGGCCCCGCCCGCCCCGCCCGGCACCAGCACCTGCTCCTGGGCCAGTCTCAGGGCCAGCTCTGTGTTTGTGTCTCCCTGGAGCGGTGTGGTGCCCAAGAGCGCCCCCTGTAGGGTGTGCTGGGTGCTGTGGGCCTCAAACCCAAACTCCAGGCGTGGCCGGGTGCCCACCTGCATCAGCGCCACCCTCACCTGGTCGGGTCCCAGAGAAAACGGCTGCAGCAGGTCAGAGAGGAACCTGATCATGTGGTAGTGCTCGTAGGATGAGACACTGCCTGAAGAATCCAGCAGGAACAGGACATCCCCCTCGCAGCAGTTTAACACTGTGGAGGAGAAGGAGTGAATTACAGCTTTAATATGAGCCTTACTGGACCCTTACTTCACTGGCACATTCTCTCATCGAAAAGAGAAAGACAGAAACACAAAGATGATTAATCTTTTCCACCAGCAGCAATAACTTAACTATAATGATAACTGTAAAAACTCAATTCCAATTCAAATTAATGAAAGCGTTGGCACTACAACAGTGATTATCAAGATGAGATTGAATTATAAAAATAGACAAAGCTAAAGTGAGAAAGATGTTATACACTGCCTTTGTTAGACCACACTTACACTTTGATGTGCAGTTCCGATGCACCACAGAAAAAGAAAGATTTGAGGGCAAGTAAAATGCCATCAAATGTAAAAGTTAAGATAAGATAATTAAGTTAAGATAATTAATCTTTTCAGGTCAAGTATACCAAGGGAATTTGACTGACGTTTTTTAGTAAAAAAGGATCAACAAAATTAACTATTGATTATTCAGGTGGGGCGGCACGGATGGTGAAGTGGGTAGCACTGCCGCCTCACAGCAAGGAGGTCCTGGGTTCGAATCCCCGTTGGCCAGGACCTCTCTGTGTGGAGTTTGCATGTTCTCCCCGTGTCTGCGTGAGTTTCCTTCGGGTACTCCGGTTTCCTCCCACAGTCCAAAGACATGCATGTTAGGCTGATTGGAGAGTCTAAATTGCCCGTAGGTATGAGTGTGTGAGTGAATGGTGTGTGTGCCCTGCGATGGACTGGCGACCTGTCCAGGGTGTATTCCTGCCTTTCGACCAATGTATGCTGGGATAGGCTCCAGCCCCCTGCAACCCTGTTCAGGATAAGCGGGTTCAGATAATGGATGGATGGATGGATTATTCAGGTTTTCAGAGTTCCGTCAGTTGAACAAAGGTGGAAATTAGCATTGCAGGGGGGTTGGTCTTTGGATACTTTTAAAACACACATCGAGTCTGGACCATGCCAGTGCCAGCTGTGCACTAGCACTGTAGGGTGATGTACAATTGGGAACTGTGTTTCCCCGGGTATGGGAGGGTTGAGTTGGTTTGATGTTTCATCACTATTTTGCTATCTAGGCTGTTAAAGTCAGATATGCATGTGAAAGGTCCTCCTCTGACTCTGTTATGAGCTCCGCTGTAGCGTGTGGCGTGAAAACAAGCAGACTGGTGACACCACATGAACCAGGGCTTTCCCCACTCTCCCGAAATCAGCACTGGGTCTCACACATGAACCAGGGCTGTCCTCACTCTCCTGAAATCAGCACTGGGTCTCAGACATGAACCAGGGCTGTCCCCACTCTCCCACAATCAGCACTGGGTCTCACACATGAACGAGGTTGCAGACAGCTGGCAATTCCAAATTAGGGAGGGAACTGGACAGACTCAGCCCTAAGATGGATGAGAAATTGATTTTAAAAAGTAAAGGAAAAAAAGACATAAGTTGCCGGGGGATGAATAAAGTGAGAGACAAAATGAGACTGAAAGAGGTGTAAACTTTTTTTAAAACCTTAAAGTTGTGGCCAATAAGCTACCACTAATCGGAGGGCATTGAAACCCTAAGTACAAAGCATTTCAAAACACCTCCTCAGTCGGTTGAATCTCAGTGGGGTTTGGAGTTTTGAAACGATGAATCAATGAAATGTTGCTTTCAGAGCAGAATATATGGTAAAATGATTGGCAAATTCATGAGAAAATGAAGTGATGAATGGTTTTTCCTCCCTTTATGCTTCCCTGTACACCTTTAGTAGCATAAAAGTAGCATATTACTCAGCATTACATTCTGATCAGAATATCAATGAGGTTTTATGTTCCTCTTGGCATCATATCTGAATTTCTTCATTTTTGTCAGGCATATCCGCACCACATTTAGGTCTCGGCAAGATAAAAAAACAAGCAATTCTGCAAGAAACCAATCCCCCCACCCCCTCAATCCTGCCGTAAGAAATTGAGGGGTGGGGGTTGTTTTAAAGGATTTTTTTAGATTTCAAAAAAGAAATTGTTGAATAAAAACATTCGATCACAAAAAAAACTAAAAACTGACCCTCAGTGGTGTATGCTGATCAATAAGCCAGCAAAAACTATATTTGAAAGACAATTTCATTTCAGGATTTGAACCCTATCAAAATTGAATGCATGGACTAAAATGAACCTCAATACATTGAAATGTTGAATAATATGAAATTATGCGGCCGAAAACAGGTCTGCACATAGTAATGTACGCCTGATAGTTTAATAGTCACAAGCACGACTGACATTATTTATTGCTTTTGAAACTCTTTTGATGTTTCAATGGCTTTTTGTACTGTTTTGTTTTGAGCAGACAGCGCAAAAGGCATACTTCATTCTTAACCTTGTTATTTTGTTAACAGACATTAGTATTACAGGAACACTGGATTATTTTACCGCACAAGTTGGTATGAAGGTTATAATTAGCAACATTACAGCACTTAGGCCTACCGTTATCTTACTGTGGAGATAAACACCCTTGTAAATACCTTAATACCATCCTGACATTTTTGAGGTTTTGGCATGAAAGTGTCAGTTTAGAACTGAAGAAAAGGAGACACCTTATTCATTTCACTCTTCTATGCCAGAAAGTTAATAATGCTTTATGAAAACGTAAAAATCCACCACTAAAGCACTAGACCCAAGTATTCTAATAATATTGGTACATATGGCTACCATGGTTCTAAAATGGCTACATTTTTAGCATAGAAAACCTTATTAAATTAGATGGAAGGTACCTGAAATGAAAGAGGATGATAATTTCACGGGGACAGAGCAACGTGTATCTTTCATACATTCTTTCACAACCACGCACATCGAAACAGCCTAATAATATGGCCATGCTGTTACTGATGATAGAACTAGTGACTAGCAAATATGCTAGTAAACACACACCTCCACTTCACCTCAGTCTCCTTGGAACACCACCATCCTATTAAACTTTTATAGACAATGCAGGAAATCTGTCAGCAAGAGACGTGAAATAGTGTGTGTAGAAGTGAGAGGAGGAGAGAAAGAAAGAGAGTACATAAGGAGAGAGGAGTTATCAGGAAGAAAAACTGAGGCCAAACCGAGAGAATAATAAAAATAACATCAAACGGAGATGGAGGGGGAAAGGGGCAGCGGGGAGCAAGGACAAATAGCCTTCTGAATGCAGGCCAGCAGCCATGCAGCGCAGGGTCGCAGTGAAACCGCAAAAAGCACTGCAGAACCCTCCTTTCAGGGAGGCCGTCTTTAATTGGACCTGGGAGTAAAGATAAACAGACAGAGCGGGGGGCGCAGGAGGGGCAGTGTGGGCTAGCGGCTGGTGCCAACGGACTAAGGGAGAGGCTGAAAGAGAGACAGACAAGACAGAGGGAAAACAGAAAGGGAGTCAGGGGGAGGTGTGTGCTCGTAGTTTTGTCTGAGAGATGAAGAGGAATGCAGTGGCTGCACTGCATTCCACAGAGAAAAAGTGTGTGTGTGTGTGTGTGTGTGTGCATGTGGGTGATTGTGTGTGTTTGTGTGTGTGTATGGGGGGTTCCAGTAGGTAGGTGATGTATGTATGTGTGTGTCTTGGGTGAGGGGGGTTCTGTGGGTGTTCAGGGTGTGTGTGTGGGCAGAAAAGAAGGAAACAGTCATGTGGTGTGAGTGGATGTGGATTGTGCACATGGTGCGCGTTTATGTGTATGTGTGTGTAGGTAGCTACGTGAGGGAAGAAAAGGGGGAGTGGCTAGGTTGCAGGTGAATATGTCTTTCGGCGTAGCGATATGCAAAATTCCTTCATCCATGCATGTACATGTGTATCAACAGGCATCTGAATCTTGCCACAGGCCCTGGGGGGGGGGCCTGCTTTAGAACAGTGGTTCCCAAATTCAGTCCAGGAGTATGCCTGTGTATGCTGGTTTTCGTTCCAACCACAATTGCAATTTTAACAAGCAGTTAATTTCTCTCATTGAGCTTATTTTTGACTGATCAAATTAAAGACTATGGTGAATAAGTAGGCTCCTAATTGGTCAAAGTATGGACACCTGGTGACCAAAACCAACCATTTTGGAAGAGAATGAAGATTTTACAAGCAAAGCAAATGATAATTAGGCAAACCTGCATGGTGTTGATAATGCGTGTTCAACTGCCTAATTAGGAGACTATTAATTAACCTCAGTTATTAATTTGTTGCCTCTTCCTGTGTAATTGTTGGCAAGATGGTGCAGTAAGCACAATATGAACAATAATTGTATTCTTCATGCTATTGCAAAGCTATTTGTGGCATAATGTGGTTTAACTTAAATAATCCCCCTCAAGATGAAAAGTACCTCATTAAGATTAACAGCTTGTTAAAATTCTTAAATGGCAATTGTGGTTGGAACAAAAACCAGCATACACCAGGGTACTCCAGGACTGAGTTTGGGAACCACTGCTTCAGAAGACAGAAGGGACAATTTTTTCACTCCGTTCCAGGTCAAACCCAAAAACATGCTGGAGGCAAAAAAAAGCATATTAATCATTAATTCAGAGGCAATAATTAATCTCTGAGATCTTATTCAAGCCTAAGCATTCCGGAAAACTTTTAAAGTAGCGCTCAAACATGTTTCCTTACTATGAGTTATTAATTTGTGTCTGCAAAACCAGCCCATAGTGTTCAACTAGGAAGCCTGTTAAGAGCCGCAATGGCAGCTGGAACAAAGCTCCTGCCAAAGTGTGCCCTTTTGCAGAGGATCTGCATCTGTGGCCAGATGGGAGAGGAGTGAAAAATTAAGCACGAGGTGCCTGGGGTCGTGTGTGATGGTGACCACTTCACATGTGATGGCTTTGCTCTTGAGACCTGAGAGGTTTTTTTTGGTTTGTTTCAGAGGTTTCGTTGCGTAAAGCTAATGTATGATCAAAACGACGGCTAAGGAAGTCTTTGCCAGAAAAATGTGTGCAGCCAGTGGGATGCACAAATACAGGCACACACTCTCGCGCACGCACACACACACACACATACATATGCACGCACACAAGAAATCATCATTATCATCATCATTATCTCCGTATAATTCTGCCTTCATTACAGGGGAAGTCGGCAGCCTCGACTGCAGCTGCACGTCGCTACATCTCCATTAGCTTCAGTCTCCGTTTCTCTGACCATTTTCTCCCTGAAACCTCCCTCTGTCAGCCTGTCTGAAGGTGCATTAGTCACACAATAGCATGGAAAATGTGTAGCACCCAGAGATGAAACACATGGACTACTGGATGGCAACAGGCCAGGGTCAGGCATGAAAACTGCTTTTTGGAAAGAGCCCTTTGGGCCAGAGCCTGGGTGGAGCTCAGTGGCAAAGGCCAATAAGGGCGGAGGCCAGGGGTGGGGTTTGGCAGTTAGTGGCGCTCATGGCACACCCTGCACCATTGGGACTTAAAATCAGAGGGTGGGGCTGATGGGTAATGAAGGAGAAACGGGAAGTTTCCTATGAACACAAAGTACATACTGATCAGTAGGGACACATATAAACACACACACACACACACACACACACACACACACACACACACACACACACTCTCTCTCATGCATGGGAACACAAAAATGCTATGGTAGACACAATTAATCAACACACACTCACAAACCACAAACATATTCTAGCGCAATGTTTCCCCACCTAGATCCTGGGGCCCCACTGTGTATGCTGGCTGTTGTTCCAATCACAATTGCAATCCCAGCATTTTAACAAACTGTTAATTTTGGTTAATTTCTCTTTTCATGTTTAGAGGGATTATTTACCCTTTACCCACATTGTGGTAGAAATAGCGATTCACGGTGTGAAGAATGAGCAGGTGGCGAGCCCAGCTGAACATCAGAGCGAATTCAGCTCACAGCAGACCAGAAGGTGTATCCAATCTGCCCAGATGGGCTTCATGACCTCCTTGAAAGGATCATTACTGGGGATGCACAGAATACCAAGCATACTATTCAAGCGATCATTGTCCATGAAAATATTTAGAATTAAAAGGTGACAACAAGAGATGCAGCGGTTTTCGACAGCTCCTCTTCTCAATCTAAGATGTTTTCCACTTCCTGGATGCTTGGGTATTACCTGTAGAGTGCTGGGCAGAGGGACAATTTACTATTGCCTTATCCAGCTTCATCAAGATCACCCCCATCATATAGCAGGTAGGCCTATGCTTGATGTCCCACTTAATATGTGGGTCCACAATTTGGCAAATTGGATTTAATGTTATTTAAGCCCAAAGACAGATCTTTGTGGTATGTAAGGACCGTATGTGCAACGCGCTGTGCTATGCTATGCTGTAGCCTCCTGTACTGTGGTCTAATCCTGGCCCTATAATGAGGATTGCTGGCACTGAAAAGTCCTTGTAAATGTTTCATCAAATCTGTGGAGCAATTGTTCCACCACAAGAGGCTGCCTCTTGCAATGATCTTTGACAGACATCAAGTTTGGCTGAGCTGTTGACTGTGCCCTCTGTGTTGCATAAAATCAGATAAAGGTTTTTGGCTTAAATTGTGAGGAAGAGTTTCAGAGATCTTTCAAGTTCTGGGGCCACTATGGATCAAAATAGGCAGTTAATATTTAATTCCAGTTTAGTCAACCTGGAAAAGCAATGGTAATGATTTATGGGTTGTTTTCTCTGGAATTATCCTGGCTGAAAACAACTCATGGCTCATTTAAACGATCAAACAGTGTCATAATAACTGTAAAATGGTTAGAGACTAGCTTTATTGGAAAGATAAAATATGGACAGTAATGAATGGACAACACTGGCCATCCAATTTCACATATCTGATTAAGTGCCTGTCTGTAAGCTGGTCATAGAGAAACTTGGTCTTTGGGAGTGGATGTCACCCATAGAAAACAAACCTGTATCATGTACTATAGATCAGACTAGCATAATACAAGACACAGTACAAGCACACTCTTTGCCGGAAAGCTGCACACTGTTAGAAATAGCTGCACCCAATGCAATACATGACTGCAGTTTCTCAGTTAATATTTGTACAGTGCTGAATATTATGTTACACAGGGGGAAAAGAAGCAGGAAACTGGAGGACATTTGAAATAATACCATTTAATTTGTACAGTTATAAAATGTTACAATATCACTCTGTACTCTGAGTATCTGCTGAACAATTAAATTATCATTTTCTGTTTGCAGGGTCATTGTCCAGAGCTATGTATTTTTGCTCCATATCTCAGTGAGTGGAAAACCATGTGTGCATCCATGTTTTCCCTCCTACATCTAATATAGTGTTGTTTGCAGGCAATTCTTTTGCATATATGTACAGTGGCCACTTTATTAGGTAGACCTGTACACCACCACAACTTTGACTGTGGAATGATTGTTGGAGCCTGACTGGGCAGTTTGAGTATCTCAGAAACTACTGATCTCCCGGGATTTTCATGTGCAACAGTCTCTAGAGTTTGCAAAAAATGGTACAAAAAAAAAAAAACTATCCAGTGAGCAGCAGTTCTGCAGGCAGAAAGGCATTCTTGAGAGTAGTCAGAGAAGGGACAGACTGGTCGAAGCTGACAGGAAGGTGACAGTAATGCAAATAACCATGCATTACAACAGTGGTATGCAGAAGAGCAGCTCTGAACACACAACGTGTCAAACGTCTAAGTGGACAGGCTACAGCAGCAGAAGACTTAAGTCTAAAAAATAAGTCTAATAAATTCCTAATGAAATACCTCACTCAAGTAGCTACAGTCTGTGCTTCAGCTAGTTGTCATACACACACATCACTGAAGAACTATACATGAAGTACTAGTACATTATTGGCATTTGGCAGACACTCTTATCCAGAGCGACGTACAGTTGATTTGATTAAGCAGGAGACAATCCTCCCCTGGAGCAATGCAGGGTTAAGGGCCTTGCTCAAGGGCCCAACGGCTGTGCGGATCTCATTTACCTTAACCACTACTCTACAGACCGCCCTACTATGACTGAAGAAGTATAATTATGCACAACACGCAAAGCACACACACACACACACACACATACATACACTTGTAAACTGGAGAGTATCTAATGCTTTTTGTATCAATAAAATAATATATTCGGTGTACATCAACTTCAACATGATATGTAAAAGAAATACAACAGTAATTTATTTGGTACTGTAATAATTACAGTGCATTACTCTAACATTAAAAAAATAGATTAAATAAAATAGTGGCCTCCTAGCAACTATGCTGCCATTCATTTTCTGTACAATATACAGAACAATTTCTTAACAATGTACAGTACAGGACAGCGGGTGAGGTCAGCCTCAGACACTGTCCTTCAAACCAGAGAAGGGAACTGAGCCATTCCAGGCCATGACGAGTTCAGTTTAGTCACCTCTCCTCTGGGATCCCTCCACCCCAACACACACATATGCATGTACAAACACAAAGCTCTATACTTGAGAAAGTCGCCTTCTTACTCACAGGTCCTTACTCCATATTACTCATTTTTTATTGACAAAAGCCGCTGTTGTTAGGACTTGCGGTTTCTTTTTGGGGGATTTCTACATTTTCCCTTTGTAAAGAAGAATAAATAACTGTACAGGCTATAACTTCCCTTAACGTTCCCTTCATTTAATGAGAAAAGCTACGTAAAAACACTAATAATAATAATAATAATAATAATAATAATAATAATAATAATAATAATAATGTTGTAATTAATATTATTTATATTAGTAGTGAAACTTAGTAGTGTCATAGACACATAATTGTTTAAGAAGTAGACTATATGCAATTATGTAATAACATACAAAAAGCTTAGTTAATGATTAGCTAGGTAAGTTGGCGCACGATGTATCCAGACAAGACCAAACACGGTACTCCGGAACTTAGATCTAAACAGGAAATGGATACAAAACTCCAGATTCTCTTCACATTTATCCCTGAACTCTGGTCCCCGCAACCCCTCGGAACTCACCTGTTTCAGGTATGGTGTTTTGAGTGCTGGTCGGCCTCAATACCACACCGCCTAAAACCAAGATGATTGTAATCCACCTCTCCATTAAAGTATTCGTGATATACTCCTGAAACTGCTGTTTAAGTTGTAAAGAGCGGTCAATGTAGGGTGTAAATAATGCTAGTCAGTGTCAATTTCATTGTCCATGTCTTCTCTCCGTCACAGTACGCTCTCCCCACATTCCCTAGGAACTCGCGTCTTCACGGCAGTTAGCATTAACAGGAAGATTTAGAGTTTTGTTTTTCTTTCAAATCACCTGGTAAAATACCCCTCACAACCCAAGGTCCATTTACAGTCCAGGTTTCTTTTTGATCCGACTCGTTTGAAATTAGTTTTCCTTTTCACTTTGCTCTGCTGTATGATTATTGATTCCCCTTTTATGCGAAGAAGTTCAAAACCACCTGCCTGTACCCTCTACTGGACGACTGGCGAACTCCTCTCTCCTCTGCTTCTTGTGCTGTGTCGGTGTCTTTGGAGACTACCAATTTTATTCAGATTTGACTGTTCGATGCGAACAAAGCTAACAACGGAGCTTCTGTGTTTTCTCCGTCTCCTGTGCTACCGACTCCAGAACTACCCCCCTCCCTCCTTAGGCCGTTCCCTCCCTTTTCTTCTCACCATTCTCCACTCTTCTTCCAAGTGTCTCAGTAGTTGAGGCGTCACTATTTCTGGATTAGCGCCCGGTGCATTTCCTATGATTTGGGTGTGTGTGTATTTCTCCTCCTATAGTATGCTACCCATACGCTTTACAATCATATTAAAATATATCTATTCGAGTCATAAAACATTATCAATTGATATAAATTAGGCTACCTCTTGCCAATTGCCCTTGCGCCAATGTTATGGTTATTTGTGGCGCTTTTTATAACTCAGGTGTGAGCGAATGGCGCTATGCCTGAGTATGTCCCCAGTTTAGACCGTCAGACAGTGAGATGGAGATATACTGGCAGAACTCGCTATTCACTTCAGTAATTCCCTAATTACATCATTTTTCTGTATTCGTGGCTTTGGCAGCAAAATATTTGGCTCAGGTCCTAATACGTGCCATTATGACTGTATGTGGACTCATGAATAGGCAGTCCGCGGAAACAGTGAACAGTAGGATGACCGTACTGCTAGGCTACTGTGCCAGTCAGTGAATACATTGTTTACTGTGCGTGCGTGAATCTGGTTTACTATGTGAGAGGTCAGAGACTCCACTCTCTCCTCATCTGCTCCTTGTTATCTACTGTCCACATAATGATAGAGGGGCAAAGCAGCAAGTAACTCCAAGTAAAGGAGCTGCCTTAATTTGTTTTAGTCATCGTCATTACAACAAAGCATGAAATAGTTTTGCCTGCAGCAGTGCCAGCGATCTGATGAAACGATAATTCAGTTTCCGCACAGCGGCGACGGTCACAAGCGTTTTGGATTTAGAGACAGACTGACGGACTTTCATAGGCTACATATAAGCTCATACATCGTACAGTCAGGTAGTTTTAGATACACCACGGAAAATAAAACCATGGATGTTGACAACATTAATCTTCTAGTGATATAATTCCACGTTAGCGGACCAGATGTAAATTAACTGTACCGCAGTCCCAGATGTCATAAAATATGACCTTGTTAGAGAGTTTGTAGGAGTATTTAAATGGATCCTACGTGACATCAGCAGAATATTTCGTTCCCTGCACTGATAAACTCTTCCATGCTCTCCCTCCCCGTGAACGAATGGGGAAGACGGCACCGTCCAGTAATTACCGGTTTCCCCGACCAGGATTAACCCTAGTCTTAGACTGAAAACATTTCCCCAACGTAGATACCATGAAAATGAAAATTTAGTCTTGGATTAGGCTTGAGCCTTGTCTGGGAAACCAGCCATATATGTATTTTTTGTAGTGTGATAAATCAGATTTTTATGTGAATTTCTACGCATGAACTCAACGTGAGGTTATTAGGTTAGCTGCATTTGTACTGTACAGAAAACAATGGACAATGGAACCTGATGGAATTGAATTTGAGTAGCCTACCTTTGTCAGCTGCAAAGCAAGGTTGTTCTGGCAGCGCCTAAGTTAATGCAACATGACTCCATTACTGCGGCATTGCTATGTAGCCTACTCAGAGGATTCATCCATCTCTTTGTCTCGGCCCTAACATTTTATGAGTTTTATGACTGTTGCTCTGGGCTCTATAATTTCGTGACTGCTATCACCAAGTGGTGGGAATAATAATGAAAAAATAAGCATTTGGATATATTTATTTATGCTTGAGCTGATGAATCGCAGTCTTCATTTGCCATTTCGTATTCTACGAAACCCTAAATCCTGCCATTGTAACAATCCATATTTACTTATTTCTGAAATTGAAGGAGTTGTATTAATTAGTAAGATAATACTGGAAGTAGTTGATGTTACAATTGAGACTAATGCTTTTGAATTATAGCTTTACTTGATGATGACCCCTGTGATTCAGACCTGTGAATTTGCTGTTTTACATATGTGAAAATTGAGTGTTTCCTGTAAAACAATGCACTCTCTGGCAGTTGAATTGGCCCCTTCACCCTGCCCAATGTGGCATATCCCTTGAGTGAAATATTTGCTGCTGCTGCAGGTGCAAGTTATTTGGACATTCTCACAGGCATATTTTGTGCATTGTGCTCGTGTAATTTGTTGCAGCATGACCAATGACAAACACTGATTGTTATCGATAAAGCAAAAAGCAAAACTTTATTTGTATAGCACATTTCATAGTCAACAGCTCTGCAAGACAATGTGCCGTACATGGAGATAAAAACAGAAAAGAAATATAAAATATATAAAAAATAAAAATAAAAAGGCATAAATATATAGTTAAAACAACATGATAAAAAATGAAATAAAATGAGGTGCTCTATTTGTGGGTCTTTTTAAAACATTTTAAAGCATTTTTAAGCCACCTGGGGTGGGTCTAAAAGCACTAAATGTGGGCACTATCATAGAGATGGTAATATTACTTATGTAAGAAAGAAAGAGAGTTGTCCATGCTATTCTCTTCCCCCACACGCCTCAAAGTGAAATAAGCTGTAATGGACAGATGTGTTCTGTTCCCTGTGCTTATCACGTCCTTTCACACAGCTCTTATGAAAGGCCAGGGAACATCTCTTTCTTTTCTCTAGGTGTGACTGGCAGCTTCTGCCCCCTTCCCTGTCTCGCCATACCTGTCAGAACATGTACCCACCCAGCCCCCAACCCCACCCCCCCTTCAAACTAAGATTACATCACATCATGGAGGCCCGTTGGAAATTCCCACTCGGTTTCTGTACATGCGCCTGTGTGTACATACAAGGGAGGATAATCTCTGATATGTCAGTGTTCATGAAGGAGTATGTGCATGAATGTATATTCAGTTTGAGTATGATTGTTTGTGTTGCGCAAACAGCATGTGCTTCACATGGTAGTCCTGTTGTACTGTATACGGAGTCATGAGTGTACCTTTTGTTAGGCATGTATACTTTACACATATATGCGTTGGCATGTGAGGTCATCGCATGCTTTTGAGCACTTCTAATGGAAACCTGTCTGAAAATGTAATCCAAGAATGTTTAAAATAACTTGGTGCAGAAGCTGTTTATGGGCCACTACTCACATGAACTAGATAAGAATAATTATACACACATACAGTACTGTGCAGAAGTCTTAGGCACCATAGACTTTATTATATATATGTTTATTTTTTGAGTGGGTGTTAGTATTAAAGAACACATTTGAGATTTCCAAACATTCATTTTCCAAAAGTTTAAATTTTACAGAGTAAAAAAAAAAAGTAACATATTACTGTAAGCAATTGACTACTTTTTATATAAGCAAGCAACATATTGTGACCTGGGAATTATAAGGTTATATCTGCTTTCTGTGTGGTTTGGAGATATTGAACTTAAAAGTTGCCAAAGTGAATGGGTTTCAAGCAGATACTACCTTTTACATTTTGCAGTTTTTCAGACTTTTAAGCCGTGTTTTTTAATGTAAAACATCACACATATATTTAGTTCTCTGTAAACAACATATTTATGACACCAACTGTTGTTTTTTTAACCAAAAATGTCAGTTACAATCTTATAACTCTCAATATATCTAAATATGTGTTTCATTTAGTTAATCAGGCAAACATACACATATTCATGCACCACAGAGTATGCACTTAGAAATTGTTGAATATGCATTTAAATGTCTTAATTACGAGGATTGGAAATGCTGTATTTCCCTCTCTCCTTTAATTGCCATTTGGTGCCAGAGGGGGCAGCAATGGGAGCATGAGCACAAGGGGAGAAAGAGCTGTTGTTGAAACACTTATGTCATCTCTAGAGCTTTGGCAGTTCCATTCTCTTTTCTGCCAATACAGTGCATTTTTGTATTGGAATTGGAAAACTCGGAAGGAAAAACCGGTGAACGGGGAACAGAGTGGGTCTTTTTCAGCCCTTACAATCCCTCCATTGATTCTGTATTGACCACAAATTCAACAAAATGCAAATGACAAAAAAGCACAAGTAACCTTCAATCTGGGCTCTCGTGCACTGTGGCTAGCATCACTGCGCCGCAGAAACAAGAGTGCCATTCTCAGCGCTTGATCAACTGGCTTCATTATGTTAACACTTCCAGCCAAACCTTTTGCCTTAAGAAATGATGGGCCAGTGTCAGTGCAATAGATACCAGCATTACTCACCATCTGAATGCATTGTAGCTTTGACTACCTCACCAACGACTCGTGTTTCGCTCTAATAAAGCCCAGTATAGACTGCATTAATCCACACCAGTTCAGTAAGATGAATGAAATGACTTCCGTGACAGGGGTGAGTGGGAGGATATGAGGAGGAAAAATTAGAATGTGGTGGAAGATAGGATCTTACACATCATATTACTTTTAATTCATGTCACCCATGGCCCTGCTCTGTAGGATTCATTTGCATTTCTCTTTACGGTCTCTGAATAATGTTGCCTCGTTTGTCATTTAAGTTCATTATATATGTAGGGACTACAACTTCCACATTCCCACAGGAAAATTCTGCGACGTCCACCACGAATGACGTCTAACTTGGTTCAGCCAATCCCGTAATGGCGGTAGCAATAAAGGTCCCGTATAAGAGCAAGACACGTTCTTGGGATCTCTCTTCTGGCTTCTGCTTCTTCTGTCTCTTCTGCTTCTTCTGTTCTTCTGCTTGTTCTCTTCGACGCACCCTTTTTGGCCAGTCGCTTCAGCTCATCTGCTCCGAGACTCGGACAGAGGCTGAATGCTGCACAGCGCACTACCAGGCCTACGGACACACCCAGTTACCTCGCGGTAACTACGTGGCCTATAGTGAGTGGAAATTGTTGTACGCGGAACGCTACATCAGTTTACCCCAATAAAGCCCAACAACGAAACAGCAACGAACTTTTACACCTGGAAAAGGACCAGCGGATCAGACGACAACGCGCTCGGACACCATTCACAGCACCATCGCCGCTTCTACAAGGACAGCATGTCTTTTGGATCCAGCAATGCGTATGGACTCAGTAAGAAAACAAACATTCAGGCATAGCCAGTGTTTAGTTTAGTCTTAACTGTTTTTGTGAATCTGTGTTTCAATATTTACTATCCAACCATTGTAATGTGTTTGGTTAGCTACATATATATGTACGTGAATTGATTCGCCGTCTTTTGCGCATATATAGAGTAAAACTACGCAAGTAGTCCCTTCTCACAGCTAACTCTAACTCATTACCACACCCAGAACTCTAGCGACACGCGCGCTTGCGCGCGCCACACACACGCACACACACATACCAAACTAAATTTCCTTACTAACTTCCCGTTAGTTTATCTGTTATGTGTTTGTATGTTTGTTTAATAAATATATTTTATTAAACCCCGGTGTCCGTTTTGGAATCGCATAGACATGAGAGCCGAGTTAAAGCAGTCTTTCGAAGAACTTCCAACCTTCAGGTTATCGGTATGTTCAATCATTAATATTGGTTATTTTAATTAATTGAAATACTATATTTGTGGTTGGATATTTCTGATAACAGTAATTTTATGAGACTGATTACTTTTCGCAGTTATACTGCAACACAACGTTTAACTGGCGCCCCGGTTTCGTAGAGAGTAAAATCCCTGCGTTATTTGGCGGCCCGTGCGAGGACCCTACATAATTTGGAGTCCCGTGCGAGGACCCCTACATATTTTGGTGCCCCGTGTGAGGAAGACTAGCTTTGGCTCAAATTTCATGTCTTGTGACTTCATAACGAATTCCCCTTCCTAATTTGGAGCTCTGCGTGAGAAAGACGAGCTTTGGCTCATGTCACGTGACTCCAGAACGAATTCTCGACATTCTTTCTCAGCTAAATTGCCACCAGTGCATTTTTTTGAAAATACCGCTAGATGTCACCCTTGTACCATTTTTGAAAGCCTGCATGAGCCGCTTTCTCAATATACTGCCCCCTCGTGTAACATTGTGGCATTACATTCGTAATCTTACACGGTAGTTTGTTGATTGGCATTTACCTTCCGGTATAATACGTATTATCAATAATAGTATTATTAACCGCACTGTATTATTAATTATAATTACTTTGTCAAAGTAATTTTAATAATTAATTGAATTTTACATTTAAATCCAAATTTAATTGTAATTTCAACCAATCACATTCTGGTATTTAGGATTAATGTGATCAGCATCACAGTTCCTATTTTACGGTCTGAATATCCGCCATATGTTCGGTCATTTTGCTGTTGTTGCATTGCAGTACCGCTAGTGCAACTCGAGTCCCTGTGTGATGCTATAGCTACCTTGTACTATAGTTAGAGAATATTCAAAGAGCGTTTTAAATTCTTTATCCTTCATCACAACTTGTATGTTGGATTGTGATTTTGGTGAACAATTCATTGCCAACTTTTAGGAGCTCAAGGCCCTTGTGAAATAGTTAACTTCAAGAGTACCCTCTTAAGTTACTGATTCAGCTTTTAGCTTTATTTGGCGTGAGATATGGAACCCATATCTATTGATGAGTACCTTTCCTTTTTAGCCCAAGGTTTAGCACCTGGCTACGTAGCTTTCCTGAATCAGATGAACCTCACTGATTGTAGGAAAGAAATGTTCTCCTTAATCAACGAGAAAGGTCACTCCCCCACCCAGTCAAAAGACCCAATTCTAAGTTGTCTGGTCTTGAATTTTGCCAGACAGATTAGTCTTGCTCTTCAGAGCAACAAAAACTTAGAATCAGAGATGGCATACCTCAAAGGACAACACACCAGTGTTTTACTTGAGCTTCAAACTGTTGGCAAGAAAGCAGTACAATACTTGCGTGATCTGCATTCAGCCGAATCAGATCTTTGTTCCTACAGAGAGGAATTATTTCAGTTGAAGAGTGGATGCCACAAGCTACCACATCCACTCTCTTCTGTAAGCCTGCTTTCTCAGGCTTGCCCAACTCCAGCTTCTCCTGCTTCCTCCTTACACCACAAGGCGGGGGAAGGGGGGTCACAAATTGATTCGGGTTTGTCAGATCCCGGTTCCACAGCTTGCTCTGATGGAGACTCGTCAGTCTCCTCAGATTGCAGTGCTGTTGACCACCCATGCAATGGTTTGCCCACCTCTTCCCTGGAGAGGGAAAGGGGGGACTCCATCCCAACGGTGGTCCATCTCCGCAAGGGAGAAACAGTCAGGCAAGTACAGGACTGCACCTTCCATGCCCACCCCTCTCGTGAGGAGGTCAGGGAACCCTCCCGTGGACACGGTAGAGGAGATCTAACGTTATTAATTGGGCACACAAAAAGCAACGCTAATCCCGCTAGCTTTCCCTTTATAACTGAGAGGATAGGTGACAGCTCTGTACAGTACACTGACAGCGACAATTCATCTTCTGCCAACCATTGTGAGAATGACAGTTTTGTAGCTCCACCCTCTAAACCAAACCGAGGACGTCGAGCTCCGCATGAAACGCATTCACATTCAAATGTGATTTCAGGCTCTCCTTCTCCAAACAGGCAGACTAGTGCAACTTCACATGGTCTTCGCTTTGAGGAGCTAGAGGCCATGGCGAAGTATGTCCACACATTTGACCCGAAGAACTCCGAATTTAACATTCAGAGTTACTTGAGGGAAGTTGACTACTGTCTCTCGGATCTGCCCAGGGCAACCGATCGAGAAAAGGTACGACTTGTATGGAAAACCTCAACCAGAGAGATCCATACATTTATGGAACAACTTCCACCACAGGTTCGTTCCAGCTATCCCAAGGTTTGTGAAGCATTGGTAGCTGAGTACCTGCCACGGTTTGATCAGGCCACAGCCATGATCAAATCTGTGGAGGTTAAACACAGCCGTACAGAAAGACCAAAAGACTTTTACCAACGTCTTAAACATGCTTTTTTCCAGGGCAGAAACGGACCAGGCTTAGATGAAGATCAAGCCTTCAAATCCCTTTTTGTGCACAACCTGCACCCCTGTGTCCGAACTCATGTTTCACTGTTTTCAAGGGGCCAGCACTCAGCCCTTGAATTAAGAAATGAAGCCCAAATGGTCTGGGACACTTTAAGGATTGTGCCCAGGAACGAGGTATTGGAAACAGCTGAGCACGTTGTTCCAACCAAGCCCGCCGGCACTTCCCAAGTTGCCCCATTAAAATCTAATGGCTCAAAACAACGGCATGTGAGTAAGTTCCCGGTTAAGAGCCACCGTGGTCGCTTCTCACACTCTGATTCCAGCCGGAATTGGAGAGAAGACCGACCCGGTAGGCCCAAGCCTCAGAGTCACCAGCATGACTCTGATAGGGAAGATACCTTGTCTGAAGAGAGCTTCTTCAGTTCCTCTGAGGACAACTAAAGCCTCTAACCTTTGTTCAGTAGTGTGTATGCCTTGAGTAACCACTCCAAAGAGCTATCTGGTCTTGTTCAACCTCCATCAAAAGACGTTGAATAAGACTGATCTATAGCCATGGTCTCCTCACAGGTAGACTCCCAGCTGAAGCTTTGACCACTTTCTTTTGCACACCTTTCCTACCAAAGGGGGGTGGCAAAATAAACTGGTAGTTTATAGCAGCCACTTAGATTTGCATGTAGCAGCAGCAAACGCAGATCGTAAGTAGGTACTGTAGAGTTAAATCCGACACCTGCTATAACTCATAAACGTTCATTGCTTCTTTCTACACCTACTGAACCATCGTAAAGTATTGCATGTAGAAACTACAGTGTAATCTTTACAAGTATATTGCCACACCCCAGTGTGCCTTACACCACCTCTTCCCCAAGCAAGACAAGACCACTTGTGAGCTTACCACATCATTTAGAAATGAGACCACCTCTCCATTTCCTTCCTGATGACACAGCCATAAGGTTAAGCTTGGATACAGAAAGCTGCCCTAATTTGAAAATCTCCCCACATATTTCAGATGACAACCCTCGTCAGCAACCTGACTGTAGGGACTAGAACAATTGGTCAGTCTGAACAAGACTTCCAAAAAGACTACAGCCTCTCCATCCTAGACCCCTACATCATCTGAACATTTTCATGGCTGGGTCATTCCTGTTGGTGCTCCACCTTCTGGACACCATCCAATAACTAACAAAACACCTGAACTAACAAAATGACTAACCCTTTCACCAAGGTTTCTTTTGTTTTGTGACAATGTATTCACTGTTCGACCTTAGTGTTTCACATTGTTTGTATCATGTGTCTTAGACCAGTTTAGTTAATTGTTGATAAATGCCTGGATGTTTGTCAGTCAATTGTGAACTGTGTTACCGACCCAATGTACTTGACCTGTGGACTGTGAACTGACTTTTATGCTCTCAAGGAACACTGGCTTCAGCCGCATCCTGAGACCACAGGGGGGATGTAGGGACTACAACTTCCACATTCCCACAGGAAAATTCTGCGACGTCCACCACGAATGACGTCTAACTTGGTTCAGCCAATCCCGTAATGGCGGTAGCAATAAAGGTCCCGTATAAGAGCAAGACACGTTCTTGGGATCTCTCTTCTGGCTTCTGCTTCTTCTGTCTCTTCTGCTTCTTCTGTTCTTCTGCTTGTTCTCTTCGACGCACCCTTTTTGGCCAGTCGCTTCAGCTCATCTGCTCCGAGACTCGGACAGAGGCTGAATGCTGCACAGCGCACTACCAGGCCTACGGACACACCCAGTTACCTCGCGGTAACTACGTGGCCTATAGTGAGTGGAAATTGTTGTACGCGGAACGCTACATCAGTTTACCCCAATAAAGCCCAACAACGAAACAGCAACGAACTTTTACACCTGGAAAAGGACCAGCGGATCAGACGACAACGCGCTCGGACACCATTCACAGCACCATCGCCGCTTCTACAAGGACAGCATGTCTTTTGGATCCAGCAATGCGTATGGACTCAGTAAGAAAACAAACATTCAGGCATAGCCAGTGTTTAGTTTAGTCTTAACTGTTTTTGTGAATCTGTGTTTCAATATTTACTATCCAACCATTGTAATGTGTTT
This sequence comes from Conger conger, assembly GCF_963514075.1. NCBI lineage: Eukaryota > Metazoa > Chordata > Actinopteri > Anguilliformes > Congridae > Conger > Conger conger. Next base: position 23,137,427 of record NC_083773.1, on the reverse strand, counting down.
GGTTAGCTACATATATATGTACGTGAATTGATTCGCCGTCTTTTGCGCATATATAGAGTAAAACTACGCAAGTAGTCCCTTCTCACAGCTAACTCTAACTCATTACCACACCCAGAACTCTAGCGACACGCGCGCTTGCGCGCGCCACACACACGCACACACACATACCAAACTAAATTTCCTTACTAACTTCCCGTTAGTTTATCTGTTATGTGTTTGTATGTTTGTTTAATAAATATATTTTATTAAACCCCGGTGTCCGTTTTGGAATCGCATAGACATGAGAGCCGAGTTAAAGCAGTCTTTCGAAGAACTTCCAACCTTCAGGTTATCGGTATGTTCAATCATTAATATTGGTTATTTTAATTAATTGAAATACTATATTTGTGGTTGGATATTTCTGATAACAGTAATTTTATGAGACTGATTACTTTTCGCAGTTATACTGCAACACAACGTTTAACTGGCGCCCCGGTTTCGTAGAGAGTAAAATCCCTGCGTTATTTGGCGGCCCGTGCGAGGACCCTACATAATTTGGAGTCCCGTGCGAGGACCCCTACATATATTTGCATTTTGAAATGGATTAGAAGGGGGCAGCGTGTGTGCTGATGAGTTTCACAAAGGGGGGGGGCAGCTAAAGGACAGAGAGGGAAGAAAAACAGGAGAGAGTGAGAGAGTGGGAGAGGGAGAGAGGAGCGAGAGAAAGAAAGCAAACGAGAGGGGGGAGAGAGAGAGAGAGAGAGAGAGAGAATGGGTGAGAGTGGGGAGGGTAAGAGAGATGGAGAAAGAAAGACAGAAACAGCTAGAGAGAGGAGGGATTGGAGGGAGGGAGGGGTAGAGAGAGTCCTTGGTGTGACAGGATGGAAATTTGAAAGGGCAGGGAACGGAAGAGTGAAATAACATCAGAATAAAAGCTTTCAAATGACTTTGTATGGGTGCACAATGTGTGTGTTTTGTTTGCATTGTAATTGTCTTTTGTGCTGAATGCAGAGTGACTCACTGGGGTATGAAATTGAGATCATTATAGAGCATTGTTCTTCATTGTGTCTTTTGCCATGCAGTTGTTGTTTGGATGATTTCCTTTTATTATGCTGTTGTTACCCTGGTACACACTATTTCATAGTTTTCTGGCTGCATCTGAGCACTTGCAGTCCCATTTCAATAATGTTTTTTTTTTTGGTAGATACTGTCTTGAGTAATCTATTCCAAACACGTTTCTCACAGCTGTGTGGCACCATTGCTTGGTTGTTGGGTGCGCATGCAATATTGTGGAGTTGTGCATTAGCTGCATTGAGGGATTGCCATCTTTGCTGCTCTGTGGGACTGTGTGTGTCTACTGTTTATATTTATACCATGCTTCTGGTTTACTGAGATGTGGTACTTTGAAATAATTATTTTGTTCTTTTTAATTTTATGTTTTGTTGGATTTCTGGTTATTTCAGCGTCTTGTGGTGCTTTTCCCTGCTGTACAATCTAGCTCTGGATCATAAACTGGTCTAGCTGGGTATGCGCTGGTCAACCAGCATGGCCAAGCTGGTCATAAACTGGTCTAGCTGGGTATGAGCTGCTTAGCCAGCTAGTGCTTAGCCAGCATGTCAATCTGGGAGCTTGTCTGAACTGGGCAACCAGTTACCAGCTGTCTAAAAACCTAGCTTGTGCTGTGTTTTCAGCAGTGTTGTGCTGTGGTGCTTTGAATTGTGTTGTAGTTTGCTCTACTGCGGGTTGTGGTGCTTTGAATTGTGTTGTAGTTTGCTCCTATGTGGGTTGTGATGCTTTGAATTGTGTTGTAGTTTGCCCAAAGTAGAGACCGTTGGTCTGCCATTTTGGCTGGGTGTAGATTGGTAAGCTTTCTTTGTGGTTCTCTCATTGCTGGTGATGTTCGGAAAAGCTGAATCTTTCTGATGAGATGGGAAAGAAGGGAGGCGAGTTTGTGACTCTTCACCATCACAATATTTCTCAACAGCTTACGTGAAAATAGTCACCACCATCACACTGAAACAATCACATTTAAACACAGGGGACACTTGACAAAGACAAAGCAATCCCAGTTAATAATAATCAATAGCAATACACTTTATTATTCATTTGCGTGGGCTTGATACAATTTGTACAGCCCACATAACAACATCACTAATGATTTCATCCCTCCCCCCAAAAAAGATTGGATACAAACTGTGTTGTCTCAAAACAATATGGCCTGTAGTGCCAGGCTGACATTTAATTGAGACGAGGCATTTAGGGGATAGCTAAATTGAACTCAGAACAAAAGGCTACTTCTAACAGAAGGCCATTATTTATTCAGCAACGATGCGCATTGAGGCTAATTACCGGGGGCTAAGTGTCAGAGTTTATATGTGTGAGTTTTACATTACAAAATGGTCAAGTTAAATGTCCAGGGAGTTTGGCGAGACGTTTGACGTATAAAGAGGTGCGTGTGTGTGAGAGACAGCCCAACAGTCAGGGGAGGGGAGGGGAGGGGCATGCAGCATGTGGCTGACTGTGGGCCCAGAAGGTAGAGGTTCATAAGAGGTGCACACTGCAGGAATTACAGATGCTTGTCAATATGTGGTTGCTCTTATTCTTATATGCTTCTGCTAAACATATAATTATGAAATCTGTTAGGTTGAAAATTGTCTTGGAAGACTGCAGAGGGTCCCATCAGGTGGGAGGGATGGAAGCTGTTAATTACCACCATGTGCTACTGCCTTCCTGCCCCCTCTACTGCCCCGTTACACTACATCCTGTTTTTCAGATATGCTAACATCCTTATACTTGGAATTTGCAGGTATGCCATCGCAGTTGTTTTACTAAACTAACAGACTACAAATCAAACCAAATGAAAGAGAAAAAAGCAACAAGCAGTGCATAAAACCAAATGGAAACAATATTTTTTCGGTAGCAATTATTCACTGCTTTTTTTATGCTGATCTGAAGCAGAAGAATGTGTTTGTGCAGAATTTTTGCCAGTTGTTTTCCTGCATGAATTTGTCTGTGCAGGTCTCCACGGCAATAGAAATGCCTAAAAGGATTTGGCAGCCAATGTAAGAAAGGAAGAGTGGGCTGAAGTAGCCTTCCTTTAAACCTGTGTGAATAACATATACAACACAAACCCAGACAAGCTATACATAGGCATATGTTCATGTAGGGTATTAGATTCTGAACTATATCTCAAATATAGATATTACTAACTGACTTGGTATTGCTGTTATATTTTGCATAGGGCCCAAGTGTCTTCCATTTTGCATTTTGTACACTGAGCTGAGTTGGTTTTTGAGTTTAATCTTCCATTGGGTTCTCAGAACTTCTGTTTGGATGATCAACTAGATCTCTCTCACTTTACCGCTTCTATATGTTCTTTGTTTCTGTTGCATGTCTTTTCTCACTCTCTTTCTGTTGCTCTCTCTCTCTTTCCTTTCTCCCTTTTCTCCTCTCCCTCTTCCCTCTCTTTCAGCTCTTCACACAGACATTTGTTCGGAGTTTCCCTGACAGCTGTGCTTTTTTCAACCTGACCCCATTCCCCCAGGGGTGGGCAGCAGGGATTCCAGCCTGCTCTGTTCCCTGGCCTACCTGCAGAGCTCTGCTGCTGGCAGGAAGAGGTGTGAGCCAGGCGGATAATCACAGCACACAGACACAGCTGAGGCCAGGAATTGTGTGATTGTGTGTGGGGGGTGTATTCATCAACTACCCTTACTTTATTAGGAACACCTGTACACCTACTTATTCATGCAATTATCTAATCAGCCAATTGTTTGGCAGCCAATCATGTAGATATGGGTCTGATAAACCATCAGAATGGGGAAGAAATGTGATCTAAGTGACTTTGACCATGGAATGATTGTTGGTGCTGGACAGGGAGGTTTGAGTGTCAAAGAAACTGCTGATCTCCTGGGATTTTCACCACAACTGTCTCTAGAGTTTGCAGGGAATGGTGTGAAAATTCCAGTGAGCAGCATTTCTGTGGGCAAAAACAATGAGAGAGATTAGAGGAGAATGGCCAGACCAGTCAAAGCTGACAGGAAGGTGACAGTAATGCAAATAACCACACGCTACAACAGTGGTATGCAGAAGAGCATCTCTGAACATGTGTCAAACCTCTAAGTGGATAGGCTACAGCAGCAGAAGACTTAATAAGTCTAAAAACATTAAATAAATACCTAATAAAGTGCTCACTGAGTGTATATTTGGTTATTATATGTGGGTGAGTATGAGCTATTTGTATGTGGTTATGCGGTGAGGACGGCATTCTGCACCCTCTCCTTCCCTTTGATTGACTGTGACACAAATTCATGTCACCGTGGCGACCTGCCCTGCTTCATTTCATTGCTGTGAATACAATTTGCACATTAGGTGCAAACATCCGCCCGAGCAGCACCTACTTGTGATAAGTGTGTAAGTCGGACTGACTTATTTTCAGAAAAGTAGCAACAAATTCTGTATTTGTGTGTGCGTGTGTGCGTGTGTGTGCGTATATGGCAAGGAAGCAAAGCACACCTGTTTTGCTGTCGCCGGATGTGTCCAGGTGTGTGGAATGTTCCGTCTTGATGACAGAATAATGAGTGTTCAGCTCCAGACAATAACAAAATTGCACTCTTCCATCTCTGCTTTCTCCTACCTCTTCTCCCATCTCACATGTGATCTCCCCCACCGTCCCCTCTTCTCCTTCCATCTGTTTAATCCCTCAACTTCCTCTTCATCATACTTTTCTTACCCTCCCTCTCTTGCTCTCTCTCTCTCTCTCTCTCTCCCTGCCTCAGGCTCTGAATGGCTGACACACTTTCTCTCCCCCCCATCCACTGTTGTCAGTGTCGCTGATGAAAGGGTGAAAGAGAGGGAGGAGGAGAGAAGCAGAGGCTGTCAGCGGAGTGTGTTCCAGGGGCTGTGTTTGAGCAGGCAGGTCTACACGAGCGGCTGTCTGCCCTATACAGCCTTCTGTTGTGCTGTTGAACACACAGCGGTAGTCTGCCTGTCACCTTCCCAGTGCAGAACGGGAAGCCTGTTTTAGCCTGAGGCCACTGTTTACTGTGCTCATTTGCCTATAGACAGTGTGCGCAAGTGTTTGCTTGAGTGTGCGCGCATGTATGTGTGCTTGCGTCAGAGTTACTCAAGATGCACGTCCAGTCTCTACAATATTAATATAGTTGGCCAGTATCACGATGACTTGGCCATATGCCAGCCACTGTGTGTAGAAATTTCTTTATTTATGATGTTAAATGAAGCCTGATGGGATTCTGCCTTTGCTCCTTCATGAGAGAGGTTTTCAATTGAAACACCAGAATGCTTGCTTTAAACATTTAAACACCAGAATGTTTGCTGATTCAATTTCTGTTGAATTCCTTGCTCATGGGCACAACAGCAGCAATTCAACAGGTGTTAAAATCGGCTAAATTCTGGCTCAGATTTGTTATCTTTCTGAGATGGCCTCTTTTTCAGCATCGATCGTCACCCATCTCTAAATCTCCATTCTCCGTGTTCTCCAATGAGGAAAGTCAATGTGAAATCTCGTAATGACCTTTCTCATCTGCTGATCCTTTAAAAAATGATTTCCTCTCTCCCTCTAATACATCTATTTCTTTTAATTCTGTGTTTCTGTCTTTTCAGGGCCCTCATTCCAATATTTTCACTTTTATGTTTCTGAAATTACCATATTCTTGCAACTTGCAACTTGTTTTAATTATGATTATGCTTCAATTTCAACTTCTTTCCAATTTCATTTGCATGCTACATTTCATTTGAACTTATCTGAAACAATTACATGCATTGCATGTTACCCTTGAATGTGACCTTCTTGTAAGGTTTTAAATGCCTCACATTCTTGATAATCGATATACACATATACAGTAAATGCCTCCAAAAATATATGATCTAAAATTCCACATTTATATTTACTTTCAGGGAACTATCTTTTCCCCTCTTTTTATTTTATATTATTTTTTGTCTATCTTATTATGGATACATGTACTGTATATGTAAACTGTGTAAAATGCTTCATGAATCAGATGCCTGTATTTTTAGGTGTCAAACTCCAGTCCTGGAGGTCTGCAGAGTCTGAGTTTTGGGTTGTTCTCAGCACCCAGGTACATTGATTTGCTTGTTATTGATTGGGTAAATAATCCACATTCCTTGTTCTCAAGGCTTTAATTGGCAGCTAAAACTACAAAGACTTGCAGACATTGCAGCCCCCTGGGAAGTTTGACACCCCTGATTTAAGGTATTTTCAGGTGTTTTCAAGTCTTTCCTTAAGATTCCATACTACTTTCAAAATTACTTTTTCAAATGCAATTTAAAATACGGAGCTCAAATGCAGGCATTTGTTGGTCAGTGATTCTGATGAAAGCTAAAGCTAGCTCTAGCTGAAGTATGATAAGGCAGTTCCAGTGGATTGATGCGGCCCATGGTTTGGTTTTCAAATCCAGACTTAGCCAGTGCTGAATGTCGCCTGCAGTGCTGCAGGGCAACACTTAATTAGCTGGAGTGGAACAGTGAAATCTCATCCTCCCCCCTGCTGCTTGATCTGGTGCTCATAGCGTGCCTGTTGAATGGCACGTATAGTGTCTGACTGGGCCTCCTTGTTGGGGGTTCAGACCTGGTTTTTCCCCAATTTGTGTAAATATAGAATGACAGTTCTCTGTAAAAAGCCCTGTACAAATGAAAGTAAAATTGATTTGATTTGACATATCGGCCATGGTGTGAAATGTGGAGGCGTGACATTATGTGCTTTGGAGGGGAGTGCATGCTTGTATTTTGACAGTTTAGTTATCAGTTAATTATATTTCTCTTCTCTGACAAGCTCCAAAGGTTTTGAAGTGCACCATTACCGATGTGCACTTGTTTTCCCGATGCAAATATGTACACGCTACCATAATTGTGACACACAGTGTGTTTTTTTTGGTTTTTGTACTACCCTGTTTCTGGTCCCCTGCTTGATTCCTCTGTAAAGTGTACATTTCAGGATCGTGACTTGTGAGCAACCATCTTGTTTAAAAGCCTTGGCAACCACGGACCAGAGTGTGGTTGGATCATTGTGCACTCTCTGCATGCACCCACCTGTCTGCTGCCCTCTCAAGCTCACAAATAGCCACACCAAAGCCTGATTCATTTCCTGTTTTCGCTCAGATGAAGGCATGTTGAGACTGCAGGAGAAAGAAAGGGAGCGTGTCGAAATGAAGAGATAACCTGACAAAAAACCCAAAAGCTGAAGATGTTGTGGGATAAAGCAGAGTGATTTACAGGTTGAGGGTGAAAGAAGTTTGTATACTTAAACTTCTTGTCTTTTGTGAAACCAGGTCTTTGGGGTCTGATTTAAGATGTTAAGGTGGGTTAACCCCACTCCCATTCAGCCACTGAACGCATTTATTTGAAGTCATGAGACATTTGCCACACCCCTAATCACACTGCACTGGAATGTTCCACAGCTTGCAAGTTTCTACCTGTACACTGTATTTTTGCATTTGCATTTGTGGATTCATAATTGGATGGATACTAAATGTCTAACGGATTTTAATTTATTGTGGGTAGCACAGGCCCACTACAACTTGCATTTAAGCATTCTGACATTTTGACTCAGTTATGGACTGATGTTTAGGTAGCCATTTTGATTTCACCTACACAGAATAAATTATGCTCAGACACATAAAAACAAGACATCTAATCTAAGACTAGCGGAAACTGTAACTGATTCCGTCACACATTGAGAGTGGCTGTTTTTTACCTTGCAGTATTCATATTGTTTCTGCCAATGTGGTGATTATTATTGTGTTTCACGCTTTCCAGATGCATTTATCAGCCTGTCGCTTTGGAAATACTGCTGTTCTGGCAATCAACCGTTGCTGGACTTGAATTGTAATTTACCAGAGCAATGATAGAATTCAGTTTTTCTGAAGCAACTTTAATTCAGAAAGTAAGGAACAGGACAGTGTTAATAGAAGAGCTCAGGGCTGGGAGAACAATTGATTATTTTTTTCCCTCCTAGAAGTCAAAAGAAACACACGGGCTGGAATTGCCATGATTAGGAACAAATTGTCGGAAAGAGGAACAAAAGAGATAAAAGCACGGAGGGAGCACACAAAGGAGTGGAGTGAAAGATCGGCCTTCTCACGCCCTGCAAATGAGAGCGGGAGCACACTGGACAGCAGGCAGCCGCTCAGTTGGGTATCAGGATCAAATCTGGGCCTGAAACTGTGGGAAAGACCGAAGCTGAAGAGGACTGACGCTTTTCACTGCAGACAGACACAAAGGTGGAGAAAAGGTTACTACAGTCCAAAACCGGGGAGAGGGGAGATTTTTTATTTCATACCCACTGAAAGTTGTCCAAAAGGTGAGGAAGGGAGTGAGAGAGAGAGAGAGAGAGAGAGAGAGAGAGAGAGAGAGAGAGAGAGAGCGCGAGAGAGAGAGAGAGCGGGAGTGCACAAAGTGCGGTAAATACCACAATAGCAGTAATTTTCTGCAATAGGCAGTGTGGTGACTGCAGAGGAGTCGTTGTATGCAGACTGACAACTGAGAGACTCATTTCCATGAAAGAGGTTGAGGGAGGGAGAGAGAGGGAGAGAGAGAGAGTGGGAGAGAGAGGGAGAGTGGGAGAGAGATTGAGAGAGATTGAGAGGTAGAGGGAGTGAGAGATTAAGAGGAAGAGAGTTTGAGAGAGGGGGAGGGAAAGAGATTGAGAGAGAGGTAGAGAGAGATTGAGAGATAGACTTGATTTTAAAACCCTTTTATTGGAACAATATTCAAAAACATAAATTATAGAGCCTCAAAAAAAACAAAAAAAAAACAAACCCAAACAACCCTCCCAGGCAGGGAGAGAGGCAAAGAAAGGGATAGAGAGTGATTGAGAGAGAGATGAAGCTTGAAAGAAATGGTGGTTAGTGGTGCACCAGTCATATTTCCTGCTCCTCTCTCACTGTTTTATTCTCTCCTCTCCCTCTCTATTTTGCTTCTGCTCTTTGCCACGTTACTTGTATCACTCCTCTCTCCCCTTTCTGTCAATTCAGTTTGCTTTATTGGCATTACAGAACATGACATTTTGTATTGCCAAAGCATATATATCTATATAAAATACATCCATTTAATATTGAAAACAATACTTACAGTAATATGAAAGACAAGAAATAAGTGAATGTATTTTTTTCTGCATGCAATGGTATAAATTTCACAGTTCTCTCCTTCCCCCTCCTCTTTCTCCCTGTCACATTTTTATCTCCTGTTTCAGCTGTAAGTTACCATTCAAAGCCGAGGCCATCGGAGTGCTAGGAGCACAATGTGTGACACGCAATTAAAGAAAATAAAAAGGCACTGATGTAGTCGGTTACAATGTATAGCTACCATGTAGAGATATCACATTACTTGTGCAAAGAACATGGCCCTCCTGGATATTTTCTGCTGTGATTGCAGCATTCGTTTGGAAAACCGGGATACACTTGGCACTGAAGAGCTCTCCAAGGCAGAACATTACCTCTCAGCAGCAGGTGTGGAATGACCTCCATGTCTTCTGGGTTACGCGGTTCACAGTCTGTTTTCAATTACTTACTGTACCCCCTTAATATAACTTGTGATAATGTCGCTGATTAAACCCTTCTTCAAAGATATTTTTAGGCACTGAAGTGTTTCACATTTTCTATCTGCCTACGCAGTCTGACATCTGCAGTGAATGGCATTGCAGGTGTTCTGGTCTGTGTGTGTGTGCTTGTGTGTGAGTGAGTGAGTGTGTGTGTGTTTGTTTGTTCATGTTTGCATGTGTGTGTGTGTGTGTTTACACGGACGTGTTTGTGTGCGTGTGTGTTTGTGTGTTTGTTTGTTTGCAGGCAAATATGTGTTTCCAGCTCTGTGCTTGGTCCTACGCTCATTTATATTATGCCAATGTCCTGCATGGTCGATGTGCGGTTTATCTGTGGTGAATGGTGTGCAATTTTCCTTGCTGTCTATGCAGAAGGGTTAGCCTACGTGCTGTGGCTGAAACACTTCCAAACCTGAACAGACAGTCCCGCAGAAAGGCAGGCTGGGAGGAACTTCATACACAGGACAGTCCTAGGGAAAGACAGACAGACAGGCAGGCAGGCTGGCAGACAGACAGACACCATCAGACATATTCATTGACACTGAATACAATTATGATCATAAGACCTCTTGGGTCACATAGACACTGGAGCTACAGAAACAACAAGGTGCCACCCTCCCCTTCCTGAGCACTGTGATTATGTTCATGTGATCACCGCCAGCAGTAATGATGTTGGGTGGTAATTGCTGCAACAATGCAGTAGAGAGAGAGAGAGAGAGAGAGAGAGAGAGAGAGAGAGCAGGTGTTGCAACTGGTGATGAGAGGCAAGGCAGGGTCATGCACACACATACAGACACATACCCAGCCAAAGAAACACACTGACACAACACACAGAAACACACACAGCCATAATAAACACACACACTGACACACACAGGCTTGCCAACTCACATGCACTGCAATCAGGGTTTGTGCTGTCACCTCCTTCGCTGGCACCCGTGCTGTCGCCCTCACTTATAACCACCGCCTCATCACGGACGTTGCGTGTTACAATGTCAATCACGCCTGTGCTCACTCCTGTAGCTGTCATCCGTCATGTGGCACCTTTGTGCTCTGTGTGAGGAGAGAGTGTGGTATTGCTGGGGGTGCCTTTGTGCTCTATGTGAGGAGAGAGTGTGGTATTGCTGGGGGTGCCTTCCATACTCTGTGTGAGGAGAGAGTGTGGTATTGCAGGAGGCAGTGAGAGGCTTTTCTGTTTGACTGGAGCGCGACTTGATGTGGTTATGGGTCATGCTGTCCTGTGATGTTAAAAGGAGAAGAAATGGGCTGACATCACCCCCCCCCCAACCCCACCATAAAAGTCTATGGCTCTGGAATGTTGAACTTGGAATGACGTGTCAATCACCTTCCCATCAGCCCTTGCTGTGGCTGTGTGGGAACGGAACAGGGGGGCTGGACAGTGTGTGCCGCTGGTCCCTGTCCGCTGTCTGCTGTGCTCATACTGCTTCCTGTCTCTCAGTGTCACTCTGTAAACACATTCCGGACCCATTTCAGCACTACCGCTGTGTGTGCATTTTGGGTGTACTGAATCACTAGGCAGCATCAATGTGTGTGTGTGTGTGTGTGTGTGTGTGTGTGTGTGTGTCTGTGTGTGTGTGTGTGTGTGTGTTTGTGTGTACTGAATCATTAGGCAGCATCAGTGTGTGTATGTGTGTGTTTGCGTGTACTGAATCATTAGGCAGCATCAGTGTGTGTATGTGTGTGTGTGCGTGATTGCGTGTATTATATTTATTAGGCAACATCAATCAGTGTGTGTGTGTGTGTCTGCCTGTGTGTGTTTATTAGGCAGGGTCAGTGTGAGATTCTAGATAGATAGATAGATACTTAGATAGATAGATACTTTATTCATCCTGAGGGAAATTTCTGTGTTTATATGCATGTTCATTAGCTGTGGTCAGTGTGTCTGATTGTGTGTGTGTGTGTGTGTGTGCATGTGTGCATATGTGTGTGTTATTAGGCAGGGTCTGTGTGAGTGTGTGTTTATGTGTGTTAATTAACAGTGGTCAGTGTGTGCATGAGTGTGTATTTGTGAATGTAGTGTTTTTGAGGCAGGGTCTGAATGCTGCCGTGTATATACAGTATATAGGCTATGTAAATGTAATGTTCTGCTGGGCTCTCATATGAATTGACTAATTTATTCCTGAATAAGTACACAGTCACCTTCCATGAGACTATGCAAATCACAGACATATACAGTCACCTCTTGCTTCTGCACAGCTCTTTCCATTACTTTCACCAGGGTCCCACATTAACTTCTGTGTCCATGTTGTGCATGCCCCTCCACTCCATGCTGTCCTGTGCCCCTGTATGCCCTAGTATGAATTACTTAAATCATTGCTCTGGTAATCACTCTTATCATTACCTTAAATGCCGGTTCCCTCCAACTAAATCTTGTTGCCATGGCAAAACCCCCTTGGAAGCAAGTTGTCATGGTGACTAATAACTTGGGGTAGGGTAGGTGAGGGTTGTCCTGAGTATACACTGTCACAAACTGTACTGTGCAAACAGGAGGAGTTTGCATTGGTTGTCCTTGCTAGTGCACAATAAAATCTGCTCTGGTGGAGCATCTGCATTGCTGATATTTAGGCCAGTCAGGTGTGAAGAGGGCTGCTATGAAATGAGACAGGTGTTTTATACACTTCTGTGACCTCCAAGCCCCCAAACTCTCAGGGAGAGAGAGACTCAAATCCGCTATGCATCAAATGCAGAAATAAACAAGTTCCACTCTATTCATTTTTCAGATCAGCATACAGCAAAAGCAAGGTAAAACAAAATGTCATTCATTAAAAAGAAAGACTGCTCTATTTTAATTTGAAAACAACTGCAAAATGTCAAGGAAGGAAAAATATGAAATGTGGATTGCTGTTCAGCACTTTGTCTTTCCATAAATGCATCTGAAATGGACTCCTGGGTGGAATATCACTGTGCGTGAGTTTGTTCCGGAGACTCCGGTTTCCAGCCACAGTCCAATGACATACAGGTTCCAGGATTCACTGACAAAAGGGTGACTAAGCTGGATAAATGAAGCTTAACTAAAAATAAATGCTTGTATAGACTTTATAAAATGTTGTTCTGTGTTCTGTCCTCCTCTGTTCTTCTGTTCCTGCATGCTCCATGGAGAACTTGTGTTCTGTTCTGTACTCCTGTTCTTGCATGCTTTATGGAGAACCTGTGTTCTGTTCTATTCTCCTGTTCTTGCATGCTCTATGGATAACCCGTGTTCTGTTCTGCACTGTTTTTGTCCTGGATTGATGAACGGTACTTATAATGGGAAGGTCGTACAAATGTATTCAGGAGAAATAAAGTTAAATTCAGGATAAAGTGTTGGGTATAAAAGCCGCTGGCATTATGGCACATTAAACCTTGTGCCTGCAATGTCTGAGGCTGTGGGAACAGAATGTCATTTCCTTGCTCTCTGAGCGCTCTAAACCAGCATGTCTGCAGGCTTACTCTCAGAGCAGGTCAAATTCAATCTATGGATTCAACACTGAAGTCAAATGTGGCCGTTTGTGCAAAGCCTGCATTGAGAGCTACTGCTGTTCAATCGCGGATGTGACTTAAGTGAAATAATGCTAAATTAAAAATAAAAAGTGAGTATAAAGCGAGTTGCATTATAATGATCTTGAAGCTTGATCTGATCTTTCAATGATAATGAATCAAGTTGAATCAAATCTGAGTGGTCATACGTGTGTGCCTGTGTGCATGTGTGTGCGTGTGAGTGAGTGAGTATGTGTGTGTGTGCGTGTGTGTGTGTGTGTGTGTGTGTGCATGTGTCTGCGTGTGAGTGAGTGAGTATGTGTATGTTTGTACAGGTGGGTAAGTGCAGTATGTGTGTGTGTGTGTGTGCATGTGTGTGTGTGTGTGTGTGTGTGTGTGCATGTGTGTGTTTGCGTGTGTGTGTGTATGTGTGTATTTACACAGGTGGGTGGGAGGATTAATGCGTTACTGCCTGTATTTTACATAAGAAGACTTCTCATCCTCAATCTGATAAAATGTTCCTTCTTTAATCACATTTGACTGAATACAGAACTGCTGCAATGACCAGCTACAGAGTTGAAAATGTGCATACAGTAGATACATAAAATATACAAATAAATTACACAGATAAATACAAGGTTTAACGACTGCTGCTCTCTTTCTTCAGTCTGTGACGTGAACACCCTTGGTAGGTAGCACTGATGGACAGCAGTTCTGTCTTACAGCCCTAGAGGCTCTCCTAGGCTGACCTCAGCTATACCATAATGCATCAGAAATGGTGTTTCCATCTTTCCCAAATTAATGCCTATCTGAGTATGTTCGGTCAGACAGGGTTGTAACTAACCGAACACTGCAGTACTTCAGAAGGCTAGAACAAGTAATGAGAACAACTAAAGCCTGGGATGTGAAGTTAAACCAGTAATATAAATTCTTTTCTCAGCAGGAAACTGTTTTTTCTTTTTTTAACGAGGCTTTCATAAACAACCCACATGCTTTTTTTCTAGTGGTAAAGAATGTTGGCTGGGATATCTGCTTTTTCCATTTGTTCCTATCTGATTATATTTTGCTGAATCGATAATTTCTACATGCCACATGGAATTTGTTGCTCCCTGAATTCCTATATCCCAGTGAGTGATTTTTCTCCCTCAAAACATATAGCATAAGCATGTAAACATAAATATAAAACCTTGCAAGCAAATCTTTTTTTATTAACTCGGATGTTATGATGAGCCATGTGAATTTCTTCGGCATGTGAACCTGTGGGTGCTCTAAACTGGCTTCGTATAGCTTCTTGTGCTTCGATTATATTAATTGGCTTGGTGATATTTGATGATGCATCACAATTTGTTATTTTCTTTTTCATTTGGAAATTAAGCTTTATGGTTCATTTTTATGTTGCTAGCCCGCCAGCGAACACATTGAGAGAAATGTAGGTATATGCTATTCCAGTGCAGAAGAGCACCAGCGCGTGAAGAGCAGGAACTGAAAGCTTTATTTGTCATCTGTGCTACGATGTAGACAAGCGTCTAGAAGGAGAGGAAGTGTGGACTAATGTTAACGGAGCTTAACCATAACCAGAGAGTTGCAAGTCCTATTTTGTTTTTAGAGAATTCCAGTGTGCCCTTGAGCCATGTTAATAACCTGAATTGGTTCAGTAAAATCTAGCTGTGCAAAAGAGTGATATGTTAAACCTAAGTTATGCAAAGTGATAAATGTATTGTAAATCCCGGACAGGAGCAGCTGGTCCGGCTATAAAGACATTTCAGTCTTCCAGCCTTCACAAGTGTTCGTCTGACATTTCCGATGCCTTGAGGGCCAGTTAACTCGGGTGTTGTTAAAATCTTTTTATTCCTGGCTGTAGCGACAAAAGAATGCCAATAAGTGCAGCAAAACTAAACCAAGTGCAAACCTTGCAGAACAGCTAGCCAAAACAATGACATTGGAATGGCTAACCAGGGGCTAATGAAAACACGATTGTATCCGCTAGGCCTGCCAGTTGATAAGAAAGTTCATTAGGAACCTGGGCCATTTTTGGTCTATCAGTGGAAAGCAAGTGTAACTAAACAGATTTTCCATTCCTGATGTGTTCTGCTGATTGTGGATAGCATAATATTCTAACTCCTGAGGAAAGAACATGATGAAATGGTACCAATATGTATTAGTTACAAAGATACCCTCAACAAGCACATTTTCTTTTCTTGATAAAATAGACAGTTATCAATGAAAAATAAATGACTGTTCTAAGGTAACTATTCTAAGGTAAGACTACATATTTCCTCAAAGCTACCAGCCGACCAACTGATTTACCTGTGATCTGTGAGGCGAGGTGGCCCTCCAGCAGCGGATGAACGGGGAGTCCAAAATCATAAATCACAGAATCACAGGACACTGTGAACTCTTCCTTGTTTGGATACAGTATGTCCACAGTTACATGGTTAAAGTAATTACAGTTTGGGGTAGAACACACAGCAGAGGACGGGAATGCTGAGGGACCTCCGGACTGCCACGCCACACGGGTCAGACCCAGGCCCGAACATTCCCGCTCCAGCCCCAGCCCCCGCCGCGGTAGCAAGCGCGCGACATTGGCTGAAACAGCAGGAGGAGGCGGAGCCTGCGCACCAGGCCACAGAACATGGCTGCCGCCAGCACCACCAGGGGTGACATCATGACGAAGCCCAGGATGATGAGGGCGGAGCAGCTGTTGTCGTCCAGGTAACGGCACATCGGCATAGGGGAGTTCAGCACCTGGCGTGGGACAGGTGGGAGGGAAAGAGTTAACGATAACTGTAACTATACACAGTAACTATACACTCTGTGAGCAATTTATTAGGTCGATCTGTACACCTTAATGCAAATATTTCATCATGTGGCAGGAACTGCATAAAAGCATGCAGCTGTGGTCAAGAGGTTTAGCTGTTGTTCAGACCAAATGTCAGAATGGGGAATGAATGTGATCTAAGTGATTCTGACCGTGGAATAATTGTTGGTGCCAGAGAGGGTGGTTTGAGTATCTCAGAAACTGCTGATCTCCTGTGATTTTCACATAAAACAGGCTCTAGGGTTTGCAGAGAATGGTGAGCAGGTTTTCCAGTAAGATGCCTTGTTAATGAGAGAAGTCAGAGGAGAAGGGCCAGACTGGTCAAAGCTGACAAATAACCATGCATTACAATAGTGGAATGCATCTCTAAACACACAACGCGTCAAACCTCTCAGTGGATAGGCTACAGCAGCAGAAGACCAAAAAGTCTAATAAATACCTAATGAAGTGCTCACAGAGTGTATATATTTTTATAACTATAGTTAGTTTAGTTATCCAGACCTGGAGACATAGAGAGATGGCATGACTATGACAGAGCACCAGGGACTATGACAGAGCAGGAGCGCAGGAGATGGGAGGTGGCAGTGTGTAACAGACTGTCTACCAGCACCCCCTACCCCCACCTCCCTGTTAGCTCATGGGTGAACATGCTCTAGAGCTGTCATAATCCCCTGAGCTGTCAATAAGCTGTCAGAGTAACGATGAGGAGATAAACACAGAGGGGGGTGGGAGACCAGAGTGAGGGAGAAACAGGTGTTGATGCACTGTTTTGGATTCATTAGACATACACAAAATATAGTATATGTGAAAATCTATCCATCTCTCTCTCAGCAGGCACACACACACACACACACACACACATAAATTTACACACACACACACACACACATACATACACACACACACACACACACACTGACTCTGTAGGAATGTGTGCTGTAAGACTTGCTTGGCTGATTTATGAAACCTTTCTTTGTGAATGTATTTTACAGGAATTCCCTACCCACGACTGCTTACCCACAAACTTGCTTACACACACAAAAACACTCTTACTTTCGTACTCCCTGCCTCCTTCTCATTCCTCTTCCCTACATCACTGGCAGAGACCCCAGCAGGCCAACATCACTCTCCCCCACTGCTCGTTATATTCTCACTCTGGAGGGGGGGACAGCTTGACTACAGTTCATTAACTCAGGGGGGGCCGGAGCAAGAGAGAGAATATATTGTATACAGGAAAATTAAGGATTTAAGGGGAATTTTCCACAAATAACTTTCTCCACCCCAGTCCAAGAAGATGCAATAATATCTGATCTGGGGGGTTTTTCAGGGAGGACATTTAAAGATCATGAGCCACTTGTGTAGCGGCTTGGAACCTGTTGGACTTCTATACATTTGCCACTCAAGTGAAAAAAAGCTTCCAGCCTGGCTCTTTGCAGAGCTTGATTATGGTGAAGTACGTGTAGGGTGTTATTTGTGTGCACTTAGCAGGGCACACTGTACTGTATGCAGTGCTACTGCAGCATCACGCGTTGCGTGAAAGGCTTTGCTGTCTCCGCGGTGGCGTGCCTCTCTCTAATTCCCCTGGCTCTTTGTGTTTGGGCGAAAGTGCATTTCCATCCTGCCGGCCCTTTTCTGGGAAATTGAATGAAATTAGTTTTAACTTGAACCTGAAGTGTAATCTGCGAGTTCTGTGCATTGTCTGCTCACAGTGGTACAGTACACAGACCATTAGTTTGTGCAAAACATTTTAGTTGCACAACCAATGATTGGGACAAAGCAAATACCACAAGCAATCATTGGTCATGTTACTAGTTTTGCTTGTATTAAAAGGTTTTGCATAAATGTTTCATGTCCCAGTTTAATTTGACCCCTGATTTTTTAATATAGTGGTTTAGGGTGACCCCTGAAAGGTTAGTGTGCTGGTTTCATCTGACCCCTGAGTGGTTAATGCTCTGGTTTCAGCTGACCCGTGAGTGGTTAATGCTCTGGTTTCGGCTGACCCTCACCCGTGTGTGACAGAGGAAGCCGGCTGACAGCAGTAGGGTAGCAGGCAGCAGTACCACGGTGAACACCCCGGTCAGGACCAGCGCACACACGACTGCCACTCCTGCGTTCCACAGCGCCAGCCCCAGGCCCCAGACCAGCCGCCCCGCGGGCCCCCGCCTGCCCCCCCACACCCCGGCTCCGCTGTGCGCTGTGGGCGGGGGCAGCATCTGCACGCGCTCCCCCACGCCATACTCATCCTCCTGCTCCTGCTCCTTCTCCTCCTCCACTCCAGCCCCCTCTCCCTCCAGATCCACATCCATACCACACATCCTGCAGAGAGAGAGGGAGAGAGAGAGACAGAGAGAGAGGTATAGAGAGGGGGATAGAGAGAGACAGAGAGAGAGGTATAAAATGAGAAGAGTGTAACAAGATAGGCTGCTGTACAGGATATGCATGGTTATGCTGGTTAGGCAGTTTCATAGACTGCAGGATATGCGTGGTTATGCTGGTTAGGCACAGTTTCATAGACTGCAGGATATGCACATTGCTGGTTAGGCACAGTTTCATAGACTGCAGGATATGCGTGGTTAGGCACAGTTTCATAGACTGGAGAAAACTGGGGAGAGAAACATGGGGGAATACTTCACATCTGTCTGCTCAGGAACGCCCAACGCAAAACAAACAAATACATAAATATAAGCACTCAGGTGACAGTGCTATGACTGTGCAGCTTTCTTTATTTCCTTGGTTTTGGTGTTGTCCATGTCCCTTATTCTGCTCTTTCTTCTGTTTCTATATTACATTATAGATGTTTATATTACATTATACTATTACTGTCATTCAGCAGGGAGGGGGAGCTGCCTTTGTTAAGGTACAGTAGATGACAGTGTAGCTTGTGGAGCTGGTCACTCAGGTTTATGTACTTAATGGTGTGTTTATTTCCTGTCGGTGTAAATGATGAATGAGATAAACGGTGGGGGGTACTGGATGCAGCTGGGGGGAGGGGGTGTATGGAGTGGGAGGGCCTGAATTAAATTATGTATGTCTGCAGGACCTGAAAGGTACTGTAGGATGAAGGAAGATGAAAATATGAGTTGAAGGAGGGTAGAAACTGTCCCCTCCGGCAATATTCTTTTTCTAAAATGACCCACACCTCATGCATATTAAAAATCCTTGACAAGACAAAATTACAAATTTCGTCAATTTGCATTAACGCGCGCACGCGCGCGCACGCATGCAGGCAGGCACGCGCAAACTTACATACGCAGCCACGCCCCCGCCGTGTTGGTAGGATCAATAACGGTAATCGATCATAGCCTTCACGCTTAGCAGAGAGCCCGGCTAATCATTCATTCCCAATTAAATTACTCTCCGTCCGTCACCGGTGTATACCTTGCCTTTAGAGGCGAAAACAGCACCATACTGCGCGACCTTTCCTACTCAATCTGCAATTTCAGGACATGTCCTAATAGAAGCATCTCAGACCAACATTTGCATGATGCTGACTAAACATGAACTTGTAGCCTGCCCTGTCTAATGCATGGAATTTCAATTAACTGCCGTCTTAATATGTGCATAATTTGCATGGCTTCACAAAACAATAATCATGCATATAAAGAGTAGCTATATATAAATCATCATTTTAAATAATTTGTATAATTCCTATTGTGACCTCATGACAAAGAAACATTTAAACACACTTATAATAATAATTGTTATTGTTATCCAAGATTTTCTATCGGTTACAAATTGTGATAATAATAATAATAATAATAATAATAATAATAATAATAATAATAATAATGAAATCATTAAAAACTGAAAATTATAAGAGCACTGGATACCTACCTTTCTATGTTGTTTGGGTCTGCGGGCACTAGAACGAGGATGAGTCCCGTAGTTGGTCGTGTTCTGTTCAAATCCCGAAGCGTTTGCGCTGTGCAGAGGCAATCGTGCAGTTACTTAGAGCTTTTCAGAAAATGAGGATGACAGACACCAAAACGCCTGGGCAACGGCTACGGTAACGGCTCTCTCTCTCTCTCTCTCTCTCTCTCTCTCTCTCTCTCTCTCTCTCTCTCTCTCTCTCTCTCTCACACTCTCTCTCTCTGTCTCTCACACACATATACAACAGTGTGCGCGCGCGTGTCGACGGCGGACCGTTTCCCAATAACGGTTCGATACTGTTGATGAGATCACATCGACGAAAGCGAGTGGCTGGAGCCACAAGTAATAATAAAGTGTATTTGATGGGACGCAGGTGGAATATACAATGTACAGGAGAAAGTGGGTAGAGGGTATGTGTGTGTTCATATTTAATGGCAAATATTCAAATCATATCCTACTGCATTCTCAGTCCCAACCTCTTATGAGCTACTTTTCCAGTTTTTAAGTTCTTGGCACAACTTTCAAGTCAGTTTCTCTGTAAAGCCACATAAATAAATAAAGGCACGAAAACTACATGCCAGTGAATTACAGTGGAAAATGCGGGAGAGGATGACGGAGGTCTGAAATGTAATTAGAGCTCTCTTTGCTCCACATCAATCAGCCAGGTTCGGAGGTGCAGCAGCCTCGAGCGCTGTATGCGTGGATGTTTAATGCAAACAGTTACAGCATAATGCCCCCAGCATGATGGGCTTAGGGGCATTATAACAAGTGAACAAATTAACTCAGGGATGTTGCGGCAGTAACCGGGGGGATGGAGCTACAGCACTGCATAAACACAAAAATGGTTTGAACTTATAGTGTTTTGTCAGTGTGCCTGCCAGCGCCTGATTCTATCTGTCTCTGTTGTGTTCTGAATGCTTCTCTGTCCGTGTTTATGCAGCATAATGCATAAAAACAGTGATTGGGGAAAGCTGAAATGTCCCTGTTGTGAGGACAGAGAGGAGGATGTGATATCATTCTCTCTTTCTCCCATACCCCTCTCCTCACTCCCCATTGGGGGATATCACCTGTGGTCGAGCTACTTTAAAAATATAGGGTTTTTTTGTTTATCTCTCTCATTCACTCTCTCACTCTCTCTCTCTCCCTAGTTTATCCTCCACCTTTTTTTCTTTGTCACTCTCCTCCGTCTTTCTTTCTTGCCTTTCCTGTCTCTACATGCCTCTCCCTTGCTGTTTTTTCCCCCTGTTTCAAACCGTTCTGTTCTGGAGAGATAAGGGGCGCTGATCGATTCCCTTTGAGTCAGACGGACGACTCTCCTTCCCTCCTGGACCTTCTCTTGCTTCAGTCTCCCCCTGTCCGAATCTCTCCACGCGACGCAACGCCACCTGAGGAGGTTAAAGACTGAGAAGTGAGACTCAATCTGAGGGAAAGCAGGAGGAGGGAGAGGTCGGATAAAAGAGAATCGCAGAGCACGGAGGGATGGCGTGTAATTAAATGCCCGTTTGAGCTGAAATAATGGCCTCTCTTATCTGTTCACTGATGTCAAAGAAGTGCTGGCTTTACAGTAGGAGCAGCCTTCAGACTTCAGCTGAGAAAGATTTGGGGAAGGGGGGGGGGGGTGACTGGGGCAGGCTCAGGAACACACACAGTTACATGGACTGTGGTTTCCCAACACATGCTGAAACTGCCACCCTCTGGACACTTCTGGTACTTACACCATTCACTCAGTCTGATATAGGCAACTGCGGTTTAAGATTACAGTATGCTACAGTTATTTAGTTGACGCTTTTATCCGAAGCAACTTAGTCTAAGCAGCTTAGACTAGGCAGGTGATAATCCCCCCTGGAGCATTGTGGCAGGAAGGGTCCCAACAGCTTTGCAGATACACCAGGGCTCAAACCACCAACCTTCCAGCTCCCAGTCATGCACCTTAGCCACTAGGCTACAGGCTGAATTGTATTCACAGCAAAGCTGCTTTTCTTTGGTGACAGAACCTGGGTGATTCCCTGTCATCCAGCACTCAGGAAAGCCTGCCGCACACCCTGGATTTGGGGGCAATGACGAGCAATAAATCCAAAATGAAACCTTGAATTTAATTATCTCGCCGGTGAAAATTGTGGATTGAATTTGGCCGTACTCTTACATTTAATTACATGCATTTAGCAGATACAATCTTCCAGAGACACTTAAAAAAGCAAGAACATTCACAGGCGGTTTATAAGAGCTCCACACACAAAGGAAACTCTTAGAATGTGCAATACTGCAAAAAACAAATCCTACACTACATTCCAATCATTTAGCGAATGCTCTTATCCAGTGTGATCTACATAAGTGGAGAACATCAACTGTTGGTCTCAGGAATTATAAGTGTAATATCGTCAAAAAGGCACAGAGTAACACATTGCGGACAATAAGTGTAATGTTAACCTACCAAACAATTGTTTTGTTATAAAACATTGTATTTAAACAAAAGAAAATACCACTAGACAGACATCAGCTAGATATCAACTTTACATCAAAGGGAATAAATGTTAAAATGTAATTTTAAAAGGAAGACCAGTCTTTATCTAATGTAGCCATACCTATACCTTATCCTAGCACGATGCTGGGGGTTCAGAAGGGCCAGCGTTTCTCTGGTTAGCTGTCACACCTTGCCTACCTTGGGTGACTAGAGCAAGTGAACCTGTAAAGCCATACCGTGTATACAACTTTAGCCAAAACTATTCTTAAGACTCAAGTCCTTTACAAAAGGGATTCATTGACTCTGTACCAGAATCCATAGGGGTAACAGTGCCCTTTCAAATCTGATTGTTGAGTACAGTAGGCCTTGATAGCTCCACTACAACTTACAGCTTACAGACCCGATAGAGCTGGGCCTCCTCTGTGACTGGAAGGAGGAGGTTGCCATATTTGTCTCTTTTGGGGAATGAGATTTTCTTTAGTGTGGGGGTAGTGCTTGGATAATATGAGTGTTGCCAAAAGACATTTTTAAAAAGGTGAGATGACAGATATAAAGGCCTAAGTTTGTAAGTGGAATATTTTCTTCATTTGTTCATTGAAGTAATTTCAGGTGTGTGACACAGGGAGACAGTAATAGCCTTTATAGGTTTTCCTTAGCCTTGATCACTAACTGCACCAAGCCCATTACAGCACACATATTGGAGCTCATTACAGCACACATGGTGAGGCTCATTACATGCTGAGGCTCATTACAGCACACATGCTGGAGCACCATTACAGCACACATACTGGAGCACCATTACAGCACACATACTGGAGCACCATTACAGCACACATGCTGGAGTCCATTACAGCACACATGCTGGAGTCCATTACAGCACACATACTGGAGTCCATTACAGCACACATACTGGAGTCCATTACAGCACACATACTGGAGTCCATTACAGCACACATGCTGGAGTCCATTACAGCACACATGCTGGAGTCCATTACAGCACACATGCTGGAGCATCATTACAGCACACATGCTGGAGCCCATTACAGCACACATGCAGGCAGGCAGCACTCAGCTCTGGATATGCTGGCTCCCCTCATGTGAAAAGCAAACAAACAGTCATTCACTGTACTTGTGCATTACCAATGGGTGTGGGTATGTGTGTGTGTGTGTGTGTGTGTGTGTGTGTGTGTGTGTGTGTTTGTTTGAGTGTGCATGCCTGTGTGTGTGTTTTTGTCTACACAGGCTTAGGTATTTTCTCTATCTACAAGGGTGAAAAGATTAAGTGATAAAGTGAAAGTCTCAGAGTTAAGGCTGGGCCATTTGATTAGCTGTCCGATAGCTGTAGCACTGGATTTCAGCGCTTTCATCTGGTATTGAATCCTGCCCATATGGTCTGTGCCTAACAGTCCCACAGGGAGGCACATAACTGCTTTAGATTGCCCAGGGAGGCACAGTTTCTGTTAGCGAGTTTCTGCATCATCATGCGAGACGCAGCATGCTGGGTCATTGGCTTGTCTCCACATCTGTTGGATGAAATGAGGTTTTGTGCCCTTGCTGAAGAGCAGGGATGTCCAGTCTTATCTGAAAAGGCTCAGTATGCATGCAGGTTTTTGTGCTAGCCCAGCTAGCCCCTGACTGACCTGGATTACTTAATTAGTTGAGTCAAGTGTTGTGGAGCTGGGTTAAAACAAAAACCTGCATCCATAACAGTGGATACCTCTGCTGTAGAGTGAGTCCACTCCCTTTGGGTAGGGAAGATGGCGGCCTGTGGCTCAGTGGTTAAGGTGCATGACTGGGACCCGCAAGGTCGGTGGTTCGATCCCCAGTGTAGCCACAATAAGATCTACACAGCCGCAAGGCCCTTAACCCTGCATTGCTCCAGGGGAGGATTGTCTCCTGCTTAGTCTAATCAACTGTACGTCGCTCTGGATAAGAGCGTCTGCCAAATGCCATTAATGTAATGTGATGTAATGTAATGTAATGTAAGATAATACAGGACTCAAAACAAGAGGACAGAGAATACATCCCAAAAACTATCCTCCTCTCCGCCACTCATCTCCTCCCCCAATACTTCCAGGTAGGAGACAAGGTGGCAATAAGATACATTTTTCTAGTATTGGGATGCATGAGACGGGTGCGTGGGGGTTGGACCCAAAATGCACGACTCAGAAACAATAGTTAAATGAAGTCCCGTTAGGGCTTTATTCGGGACGAGTCCCAGGAGCGTAGTAAACACAAGCAAAGTCCATACACGAAGATCCAGCCAAACAAATATAAAACAAACAAAAAGCACGGTGCCGAGGGAAGAGGCAATCTCGTAGTCGGTAGACGTGCAGGGAGGTCCGGTAGCAGGAGAGCTGTCAGCGGGGCAGATGAACAGGCGGACGGCAGGCAGAGGCGTAGTCGTGGACGAAGCGGGAGTCGAAACCATGAAACAATCAGCAGGGCAAAAGTACAAAAACGGTAGGCGAGGACGTAGTCAAAAACAAACGATGGTCACAAAACAGAAATCAATAAACTATGGTCGGTAAACAGGCTTGGATCGTAACGTGTAATCAAACCAGTAAATGCTCAAGCGTTGCGTGGAAAACAGAGGCAGACAATTTCGCAGTGAACAGTTGCGCGACTGGGCTATAAATGCAGGTGTAGACAGGTGTAGACAATTAGTTAGAGCGTAGCTATGAAATGGAAAACAGGTGCGATGGATGACAAGTTTAACAAGGAGATTAGTAATCGTTAGTAATAAACCTATCCTGCCCTAGCATTAGTAAATTAGTAAATGACATGCACGAGAAACGTAAGGTAACATGAACACATGATTAGTTTGTTAGTCTCTACCCAATCCTGATCTAGCGTTAGTAGTTTTAGTAAATAGACAAATAGAAACAATTAGGAAGTGAATGACAGAAGGAGAGAGAGAGAAAAGGCGGAACGCGGAAAAACATGTAAAAGTGTATGCATAAACCGTGACCAGTTAACGTAACAATAAACATAAATCAAAACATGACACAACGCGAAACTAAGACGATAACCACTAAACATAACCAGGAATATAATCGTACGAAAACATAACTAGACATGACAAGAAAATAAATCGTAACGAGACATAACTAAACATGACAAGAAAATAAATCGTAACGAAACATAACTAAACAACATGACGAACCTAGACTAACATAATACATGATAAGACACTACGTGACTAAGACAACATGAATAAACATAAAACATGGCGAGACAGACCTGAAACGTGACAATGCACCTCACAAGGAGAATGATATACTGTAGAAACAAGAGCAGCAGCAGGAAGGTGTAACCTAAAACAGGCTGGACGTATTCTGCTGTGATGTGAAGTAGAATGGTCGTATTTGTTGTGAAATTTAGGACAGGTTTTCCTCTGGGCTCTCTTACTTGTTTAAGCATGCAAGCAAAATATGGTTTAAAAAATCTAAAATGCAATAAAAAGTATAATTATGATGAGTTTTCTAGTTAGAATCAGGGCTGGGTCTGCAAGTTCACCCGCAAGGTGGATGGTGTGACAGACAGGTTTAATTACCATGGAGATGAGCCCGGCCTATCGTTAAATGTTTGTCACGCCTGAATGACTAGGTTTAGGACCGGAAGGCACATTACAGCAGTCAGCTGGGTGAGAAAGTGTTTCATTTTATCTGCCCAGTGAATCCCTATATCACAGGACTCATGGGCTGGCCCCTTCATTGGCCCTGCTGTCGATAGCCTGTCAACACAACGGTAATGATGGGCTGACACAGCAGATTACTTGTTTTCTCTCTCTCTCACTCACTTTCAACAGCCCACCCCCCCGTCCCCCGTCCCCCGTCCCCTATCCCCCTGTGAACCTCTCTCCCTCTGTTATTCCTCTCACGCTGCTCCACACCTCCCCTTCCCCGCCCCTTGTGTGTTTTGGTTCCTCTGATCCTTTATCATGTTTCTTTTTACAGCGTGTCCTGAAGCCAAACTCAAGCAGCGCCGAAGCTCTCTCTCAGTCTGACATAATACATGATTACAGAACAACACAAACAGTGTCGTCCTGAATTGGACTGATGGAGATAGCCCGAGAACAATAGCGGGAGAAGGGGAGGATTCGGAGCGTATGAAACCAGGACGGAGAGACGCGGGGAACGTGCTCAGAGACTCGCTCCCTGTTCTTTATTTACTTGTTTTTGTTTTATTCGTTCAAATCTGGAGACAATTAGGGCTGGTTGTTTGCTGTAGGGGGGGGAACAGCGAACCTGGGGCCCAGGGGGGAACCTGAGGAAAAGCAGGGCTGTCGCCGGGGAGGGGGGCTGTGTGGCTGTTTGCCCGCTGTGCCTCTCTCAGTTTTAGGAGGGGTGCTGGAGGAACGGCATGCTCCTTCCATGTACAGCAGGCACGCCCTCTGTGCCAGGACAGGGGGCCTTGCACTGTAGGGCAGGTGGGATTTTTTTTTGTGTGTGTGGGGGGGTGGGGGTGCTGTTTCATCCCAATTCCTGGAGGTGTTGTCACTGACTATCACCCCCCGCCCCGCCCCGGGAATAAACTGCGAATGCAAATGTGAGCCTGCCCCATCTCTGCCACATGCTCTCTGAACTCAGGAGGGCACGGAGTACCACACACGCTCCCAAATTACATTCAGCTGTGTGTCCCCTGCTCTGCTTCACGCTAGACTGGAGCGCAGTCAGAGTGCCGGAGGTCTGCGCAGCTCAGGCAGCTGATGCAGGCAGGCTGTAGGAGGTCTGTGCAGCTGATGCAGGCAGGCTGTAGGAGGTCTGTGCAGCTGATGCAGGCAGGCTGTTGGAGGTCTGTGCAGCTGATGCAGGCAGGCTGTTGGAGGTCTGTGCAGCTGATGCAGGCAGGCTGTTGGAGGTCTGTGCAGCTGATGCAGGCAGGCTGTTGGGCTGGTCAGGCACCAGACTGATACTAAGGTTGGAATATCCTACTGAACTCCTCCCTGAGTACCACATTCTACACTTGCACAGTCAAGACTCAATTTCAGACCATTACATTACGAGCATTACATGACATTATATTACGGGCATTTAGCAGATTTTTTGTATAGTATCCCCTGATACAGCTTGGTATAGAGTATACTGAAGCAATTAAAGTTATGCACCTCATTCAAGAGTACAATGGCAGTGTCCTAGCTGGGAATTACACCATTAGTATAGGCCACTTCCTTATCCTGTTATAACACACTACATCCTGATTCAGTTCTTCTCCTGGAATACCCCACCAGGGCATAACTGCAGTCCTTGTGACTATATTCACTTTATACTGCGTATATTACAGTTCTATTATCATCTCTGCTACATAGGATACCAACCAGTTGGACATTAATTGCATTACACATTGATGAAGCATAATGGACTGCTTGTTGGCAGGACGTGAATCTGTTTTCAGTGTTTTTGTTTCGAATGTGTTCCATCTCACCGGCGGGACAGGGAAAGAGACGCTCTTGAGTTTTCTCTTTCTCGCTCTCACATCTGTGTTCTATTTGCATTTGACGTCGACTTTGGAAAAGCTCACAGCACTAACCCACCCCCCCCCCCCCCCCCCACCCCCAACCACCACCCCTGCCCCGTGTCCATGGTTACTGGAGCAGGCGAGACACTCAAGTACGTCTCACTCACACTGAGACGTACGAAAAGGTCTGCTGTGTTAATAATTAGCAGTGAGCACGTGGAGGTGGCAATCCTACCTGTGCAGGGCTGGAAGGGGTGTTCCTGTGGAAGGCATCATGCTGGACCCTCTCTCCAGGAGAGGGGTCTGTCTCAGCACTGGGCCAGGAGGACAGGGAGCCAGCTCAGTGATGCAATGGGACTTGGCAGGCCTGGTCTCACTCCGGTCTCACACTATGATTTTCCTGTGGAATGTTGTCCTTTCGAGCTGCATAAAGCTTATGCTGTCTCTTTGGATCATTCGCACGATGAACGTCTGCAATGCAACTGTGTAATGCGCCCTGATGTCCTGCTCACCCGGGGGCCTGAACCTCAACAGCATGACTTTGGCAGTGAAGAAGAATAACACACGCGCACACACGCGCACACACACACACACACACACACACACACACACATACACACATACACACATACACACAGGCACACAGGCA
This sequence comes from Conger conger, assembly GCF_963514075.1. Taxonomy (NCBI): domain Eukaryota; kingdom Metazoa; phylum Chordata; class Actinopteri; order Anguilliformes; family Congridae; genus Conger; species Conger conger. The sequence continues at coordinate 23,109,142 of NC_083773.1, read as the reverse complement.
CACACACACACACACATACACACAGGCACACACACACACACATATGCATATACACACGCACATATACATACACAAATGCACACACACACACACGCACATACACATACACACATACACGCATGCATGCACGCACACACACACGCACACACACACATGCCCACACACGCACACAAACATGCACACACACACACGCACATACACACACACATACATGCATGCACGTACACACACACATCAACATGCACGCACACACACACACACGTGCACACACATGCACACACACACATGCATGCATGCAGACACACGCACAAACACACACATGCACACGCATGCATACATTCACGCACACACACGCATGCACACACACACACACACGCATGCACACACACGCACGCGCATGCACACACATTTACATTTACATTTCATTCAGCAGATGCTTTTAATCCAAAGCGATTTACAAGTGCATAGGTTCTTCCACAAGTTAAAGCATCACATGCACGCACACAGACTCACACACACGCATGCACACACACAGACACACATACACACACGCATGCACACAAAGACACATAAACGCACATTCATAATCATAAATCCATCCCCTCAGATTGTGTTGAATACCCAGGGACAGGCAATACTCCTTATCCTAAACATCTGGTACAGGACTCTTAGCTCCCTGGTTAGTATCTTCCAGCGAGTCTGTTTTATCTTAAAAGCTTGTAACTGAAAAGTATTCTACTTCAGTAATATACAGTATTTCTTCAGGAGCATTAAAACTTTGAATCGGAAAACACTTCCTTGTCAGTTGACTCACGATTAGATATCAAACGTTGAACCTGAAGTAACTGCAAAACATCATCTGAACGTTTTTGTCTTCAGCTTGATGGGCAACATATAGAGGGCTCTTAGGTTAACAATAAAATTAAAACTGAGGGATGTCCTCGTTTGACCAAGGACCTTTTTTTAAATATGAAAAGAGATATTCTTTTAATACCCCTCCATTCCCTTTCCATTGTATCATGCAATGCTCCAAATGCAGCCGTTGCTGTCAGCCACAATTTCCCTGCCCTTCACATGGGGGAAGCACAGAACAGAAATGGCTGACACATAGCGCCCCACAAAGACATCTACATCTCTGCATTACACAGGTGGCAGTACATTAGTAATGACTGAGCACTTATTACAACCAACTGCGGTTGTACTGTTTTTGGCACCATGACATTGGTGCCCTAAATTACGAGCTAGGTAACGACTGATGAAATCATGAAATCATGGCCTTGCCCCGCCATCTCATGTTTCCACCACAGGGGGGCAGCATAGTGAAGACTGTAGTTTATCAATATTAGTACATTACTTTTTATTTATCAGATGCTTTTATCCAAAGCAACACGCAATACATTTTATACATAAGTTATTCAAACAAACTACAGAACAGGTTGGATAGCGTACAATTCACATAAAATCAGCTGTACAGCCATGAACATTAAGTCAGGTACACATAGGCCAAGACAGAGTAAGCAGTTAGGATAGTATTTGTGTACAAGATTTGGAGGAGCTTGGATGCTAAAATTGGACAGGAATGTGTATTAATTTGCTTTCTTCTCTCCCTCCAGGTTCAACCCCTGTTGACTCCCTGGAAACTATTTCTTCAGTATTGACCCAAACAACCAAAGTCATCTTTTTCCAGTTTGTCATTTGTCTCTATGAAATGAGATCAGTATTAGAGGAGCTCAGTGATGTTGTTTCTCCACACGCGCAAGCCCAAACAGAGCTAATGCCCCACTGTGGCTGCCTTAGATGGAGACAGTGACATTCACAACACAGCATGAATCTACACAATAGAACACAGAACATGACTAAGCATTGCTCAGAATAACACAACACAGCTAAACACAAAATGGCATGACACAACACTATGTGCTATAACACATCATGAGTCATCACTACCTAACACGACCCCACACAACAGAAACAGCACCCCACAAGGCACCCCAGGTGAACCAGGTATGCAGGTGCAAAGCAGAAGCTGAACCCTCTTATCTCGACTGCATAGAGCGGGGGGGAGGAGCTGATGACTGCACTGTTGAAAGAGGGCGAGGTCACATTTTCTATATTAAACACAGCTTTTCTCCTCAGCTGCCACACGCTCCTTTCCTCTTTCCTCTCCAGCTGATAGACGGGGTGCCTCCTCTTCTCATAAGCACCGACACTGCTGTCATTGACCTGCTCCACGCTGATGGAGGAGGAAGTACAGACTCACGGCCTCCTGACAAACATCAGTCAGTTTCTCCTGAGCTGAAGGGACACGTCGTAATGCGCTGACCTGCACCATGTCGGTGAGGAAGAAGGGCTAGGCAGCCAGTCAGGGTCAGGGTCAGGGTCAGGGTCACAAGTCAGGGTCACACAAGGCTTAAAATTCCCCCTACCCACATTAGGGGGGGGTCTGGCAGCAGGGCACGAGAGAGTTTGGCAGAGAGGACGGTTATCTATTGACAGAGAAAAATGGACTGCTTTCTCAGCGTTTGAAGCCCACTCGTTCATCGCGATGCGTGGCAGATGTGCTGGAGCTCCTGTGTGAACGCTGGTGTTTCCTCATCCTGACGCAGCCACGGTCTGAGCTCTTTAGTTCAGTCATTAATGAATGCTCATTGCCAAGTCACAATTCCACGTGAAAGTGCTTTTCATTGAAAGCAGACATTGGGATGAAACGTTGAAAGAGCTGGCAATTATCATCTGTCTCTTGCGCTCTTTCAAGTCTCAAGTGAATAATGGCAAATCCTCGGGAAAACGCTGCTACCCCTATCTTCAGTCCACATTTCTATTGATCTTTTTCTCACTCGCTCTGTCTCATGATTTCATTTTCTTAGAATCTTCCTCCCTGTTTCTCTCTCTCTCTAAAAGCCTCCGCAGCTGGCCCTTCTGAAGCGCTTTTATTTCCATCTTGAAGGTTTTTATCTCTGCTCTCCTGCACCACCCTCTGCCATCAAAACCGGGCGTGTCTCACTTTTATGTGTTATGAAGGACAGTTGTGTGTCTGGTGTTTAAAACTTACAAAAAACAGTGAGTCACTCCTCTCTCCTGACACTATGCTGCACACATACACACCTATACATGCGCGCACACACACACACACACACACACACACACACACACACACGTGCATACACACGTTTGGACGATCTGAATGACTGCACCAGCCCAGTGGTTAAGGCTGGGGCTACGATGGCCAGTCTGGATGGGGTGGAGTGGGGTGGAATGCCTTCCCAGGTGAGGGAGGTGCAGTTTACAGTTCTGTCATTTGGCAGACGCCTGCATACCGCAGGGCCTGTAAAAACACGGGTGGGGAGGGATGGTGTTTTATTGAACAGAATCGTCAGTCTGAATGATGGCTTTTCTGAGGCTTGTGGAAAACAGCTGGTGGATCTGCCTTCTTGAAGCACTGGGGATATTGTGTCACCATGGGGGGATGATGGGGGTGGGGGTGTTGGGGTGGAGAAGATCCGAGCCCTGAGGGGCAGAGACCATGGGACAGCGCGTTGCTAAGCACAGCCTGAGTGAGGAGGTCTGGTGAGAATCATTTTTTGGATGGTGGGATTGACACAGGTGTGGGGATGGATATAGTTCAATTCCTTTTCATTTGTACAGCAGTTTTGGAGGGTCACTTTCACAAATACGTTTTACAGAGAAAAGAGAAAGAAGAATTGGGCAGAAACCATGTCTGAAGCCCCAAAAAGCAAGGAAAATAAAACATTTTAAAAACCCATTGGGAAGAAAAACACGCAAACGGTGACAAACTCCCAGACCCTTGGCAAACTCATTGCATCATGACAACAGTATGTAGCATTTAGCAAAGCTGAACACGCTGTATGGTTCCCCACTCCCAGCTATAGTGTCTGGGTCCAGCAGAGCTCAAAGTGCACAAACAATGTGACCGAATCCTGCCCATCGCATAAAGAAGAGCTGCAGAGAGAGAACCCGAGTCCACATACACAGCATAGCAGATGACCTCATCATTAGTGACACCATCATGCTGATAACAGATGGTGGGTAACAAAGAACAGGATAACAGAGGATAATGTAATGTAATGTAATGTAATAACATAGACCAGGAAGGTAGAGCGAAGGCAAAACTAGACCAAACACCAAGAACCCCCTTACCGCCACCTGCAGCTCTCACAGAGCAATTTTTACTTTTTAATAATGTATGTATAATGTATTATACGAGTACTCGTGAACAATAGGAACAATTTGAGCTTTTCAGCAACAATAAATATGTATTTATTGTGAGTGTGCAGCCAAGTCCTTTTCACCTGCTGTTATCATAAACCCTGCTGACTCATAGGTCAATAAACAGACGGCAATTTGTGTTTCTTTTCAACTAAAACTACAGAAGTTTGATGAAATTTGAGAAGTTGGGCCTTCAATTTATTTTCCCTGCAGTTTCCCATAGCTGCCAGTAGAGGGTAGCAGTGCTCCCACCAAACCCAGAAAATCTATTCATTTGTCCTGAAGCACATCTCGCTGCAAAGTTTGTACGGTGTGTTTGCTTTCACACAGCACTTACTTAAAAATAATCTTTGAAGTTAAAATGTGAATAAAGACTTAGATATTTAAATACTCACATGCACATTTTTATCTACTTTGTCATATGCCCATTTACCTACATCTGGTTTCTGTTTAAGAACAACGTAACACTTAAAATGATGGCTCCACAGAGGTTTGTAACACTAACATTCACAATAATCCTGTAATGTACCCATGTACTATTTATCCTGCTATCAAGCAAGCATACCAAATTAAAGACAGCAAATCCTTTTTTCTGTCAGTTGTAAGTGGTCCTTGCCATAGGGTAATTGTTGCGTAGCCTTGAACCCACTGAAATAAAAGCTTAAATGATCTATTTCCATACAATATTTCAGCAATTTAATATAAAAATTTATTCACATTTCTATTCATTTCTCCATGTCTGATTCATCCAATTAATTCAGTGCTACACCCTAACATTATCCTGCCAACGGTTTAACGGAAATGTTCCAGCATTTATTGTTTGAAGTAACCAGTTATACAAGTTACTATGAGATTATGTTTTTAAGATATGTTTCTCAAATTTAGTACCCCAGTATATTTATTTATTAAAGAGATTAAATGTAGTCTCACATTTTTCCATACTCCAATACAAACAATAAAGGCATTCTAAAGAAAGAGGTGAAACACAGAGTAGACTGTAACTCAAGAGTTTATTATGTTCAAAGACTCACGTTTACACAGATCTGATTACAGGTTTTTATAGTCTAAAGCCAAGAGTTGAGAAAGTGACTGTAGTCCCCTAAGCCCTTAACACATGGACACAGAGGATAAATATTGTACAGCATACAACGAGGTTGGGAAGTTGGGAATGTGGGCAGAGTTTTTCTGTATTTGCATGTGTATGCGTATGTGAGCATTCTGTTGTGTGTGAGTATGTTTTTGTGTGTACTTTTAATTTAATCTTTGAAGCTACAGATGTAAAAATATGTTGCTGAGGGTATGCAAGAGTGCCTGTGTATGTTTATGTGCATCTCTATGCAGTTTTATAAAGTAGTGGTGCTCTAAAAGTGCTTTAGTTGCGTCATACAAGGACAAGTGAGGGGAGAGCAAACAATGAGGTAATTCAAGGGGGGGGGGGGGGGTTCTCATAAAAGAGAATGAAAACAGAAGAGAAAAGGATAAGAGGATTAGAGAGATAGAGGGAGAGCACATTAAAGGAGGAGAGGGGACAGGGGGTTAGGAGTTGCCGGGGTAGGAGGACAGCGCCCCCTATCCCCCTGCAGGAGTGTGTGTGTGAGTGTGGAGGTCTGTGTGTGTGTGTCCGTGCTGCAGGTGCTGCTCCTTCCCCGCGCCGTGGGTGTTGTGGTGGGGGGCGTCCCCGCCGGGCAGGGGCGGAGGATCGGGGCCGGCTTCGGAGGGGTAGAGCTGCAGCAGCGCCCCCTCTGGTCCCACCTCCTTACTGCAGGACTGGCAGCTGCAGTGCAAGATGCGCTCCACCAGTTTGTCCACACGGGGAGCCTCGTCACTGCCCGGGCAGTCTAGGGTGACCTGCAGACACAACGCAGGATGGTAATGTGTGTGTGTGTGTGTGTGTGTGTGTGTATGGATGTGTGTACGTGTATGAGTGTGTGTGCATGCCTGAGTGTGTGTGTGTGTGTATGAGTGTGTGTGCATGCCTGAGTGTGTGTGTGTGTGTGTATGAGTGTGTGTGCATGCATGCATGTGTGCGTGTGTGTGTGTGTGTGTATGCGTGCGTAAGTGAGTGTGTGTGTGTCTGTGTGTGTGTGTGTGTGTGTGTGTCAGAGGGGCTGCTGACTGTGCTCACAGCAAACCTGATGTAACCTCTGGAGGGAGATGCCCCCCTCTGGGTATGTAAACCTTCACTGGCTCACTGTCATCGTTAAATCACTTTAACAATCTTAATTCATTTCTCAGTACTGATTTCCCCTTTGGTCACAGTGTCCAGGGACAGCTCTCTATGAGAAGGAAATACTAAACGTCTGCAATCTGGAGCTGAATGGCACTCCTGCACAGAGGAACCAGATGCAGAAAAGACAAGAACAGAACATGCACACAAGCACACACACACACACACACACGTATGACTTCAACAAGATACAGACACAAAACTCATCAACATACAAATACAAACACACACGTTTGTGTAAACACACACACACAGCTGTCCAACTTTAACAAGAGACGGAAAAACTCAAAAACATACACACACACTGACAAACACACACATACACTCAGACAAACACACACACACACACACACACAGACAAACACACACACACACACACACACACACAGACAAACACACACACACACAGATTTTGATGAGATGCAGACACGCACTGTGTGGGTCATGGTCACAGTCTGTAACAGTTTGGAGGAGGGGTTGGGAGTGTGTGTGGGGGGGGGGGACATTGCACAAGAGCAGTGCCGTGTAGCAGCGGTCTGCGCAGCTGCGGGCGGAGAACGGGACGACACTCACCACCTCCCACTGCGTCTGCGCAGGCATGCAGGAGTCGCAGTGCACCAGGGACTCGGTGGACTGGGGGAAGGTGTTGGGCACACTGTAGCTGAAGCACTGCCCCAGACACGCCCTGACACACAGAGGAGAGAAGCAGGTCATGAGCATGTGTGTGTGTGTGTGTGTGTGCCCCAGACAGGCCCTGACACACAGAGGAGAGAAGCAGGTCATGAGCATGTGTGTGTGTGTGTGTGTGTGCCCCAGACAGGCCCTGACACACAGAGGAGAGAAGCAGGTCATGAGCATGTGTGTGTGTGTGTGTGTGTGTGTGTGTGTGTATGCCCCAGACAGGCTCTGACTCACGCAGAGGAGAGAAGCAGGTAATGAGCGTGAGTGTGTGTGTGTGTGTGTGTGTGTGTGTGTGTGTGTGTGTGTGTGTGTGCCCCAGACAGGCTCTGACTCACGCAGAGGAGAGAAGCAGGACATGAGCGTGTGTGTGTGTGTGTGCGCGTGTGTGTGTGTGCCACAGGCAGCCCCTGACACAGAGGAGAGAAGCAGGACATAAGTGTGAGTGTGTGTGTGTGTGTGTATGTGCCACAGGCAGCCCCTGACACACAGAGGAGAGAAGCAGGACATTAGCATGGGAGCGTGTGTGTGTGTGCGTGTGCGTGTACGTGCGTATGTCTGTGCATCTGTGTGCATGTGTGCGTGTCTATGTGCCAGACCTGGGTCAAATACATAATTGTTTTGGGTTCAAATACTTTTCTACAATTTACAGAGCATGTCTGGTCTATTGGAACCTTGGAAATACTTTCAAAAAGTGCAACCCTTGCCTGCTGGTCCTCGTGGCTGCACCAGACAAAATCAATCGAGCACAGAAAAGTATTTGAATCCAAACAATCACGTATTTGACCCAGGTCTGGTATGTGCGTGTGTGTGAGTCAGTATGAATGGCTTAACAGTGCAGCATATGGGAACTGTAGGGTTGCTCTGACCTGTTTTGTATGGACAGGGGCTGGCAGCCGGTGTGCCCAACGATTTGGGTGATGTTCTTGGCCTCACACCAGGCACTCTTGTCAGGGAATAGTGCCAGGCGGTTAATGTGGGGGGGCGGAGCTGCCGCGCACAGCCCCAGGAGCGTGTAGCCAATCACAGCGCACTGCCACATGACTGCACCTGAAAAGGGTTGCACAATATCATATTTATTAAATATAATAATATTAACTCATCTTATTATTATTTATACTCTTGAAGTTTGTATCACCTTACATTTGGTGACCTTTTAGAATTTAGTTATTGAGTGTGTGTGAGAACAGGTTATGTACCTCAGTCACACACAGACACGCAATATAAGAACACCCAATTACAAGCCATAGAATTGGGCCTACAACAGTTAAAGCAGTTGCTGGGTCAATATGCACGTGCTTGCTCTGTAATCTATAACATCGTGTCATCTCCATAACGATTTTCATAATGACACACAATAGAAGAGTCACAGTACTCAGACAACTTGGCAGATGGAGAACTGCTCGCAAACTGTGTTGGCTGGTTGTACTGATAAGGCCTACTCTACTCATACATTAGCTTCTTTGGGATTTATAGGGAAAGGAGGTTAACTGAAGGGAAATCTGATTCACACCTTTCTTTTCCATCTGTCTCGCCCGCATCTCTAAAGTAATAGTTCTGTTGAATGGACACACTCGTCAACATTCTATCCACACGCTAATGTAATGAGAACATGTCAGTTAACATGTTCACATGATCAAACTTAACTCCGGCGCCCACAAAACAAGACGGGAAGTTTACGGTTACTGAGGGAGCCGTACTGTCTGCCTGAAACCACCTGACTCCAATAAACTGGGAAACTGCGTAACGACGCCTGAACAAAACCTCTTTTGCATTCTTGAGACTGCGACCACTATTCGCCGTTATTATTGGCTGCATATTCGTATTATGTTTTCTTTTGAGTAAGCCAAGCTGCATTTTATATAACACTGTGCCCTCGCAGTAATAACATTCCCCAGGTATACAATAACGCTCTTCCTCTCCACCCCCCAAACGCCCTGCGGCAGTGAAGGAGGGGAGTGCGTGAGAAATTGAAAACGGCAGAGCTTGTGAGAAAATAATTGTATCTTATTATCTCTGATGCTTTGTTTCGCAATTTGGTGTTGGGAAATTAACGTAGGAAATATACTGGGAAAAGTCGTACAGCCAAACAAATTTGCTGAGAAAAAGTTTTAGACCATTTTACTATTGTTGTCCGTACGACACATATGCAGCATAATCATACACTGCCAGAGTAACTTCATTACCAAAGTAATTGGTTAATTAGTTTTTCTGTTAGTTAACCTAGTGTGGTTGTTCGGCATATCGGTGACGCACTTCAGAACATTGGCAAATTATTTTTGTGAATGTAAAGTAATGCTTAATTGTTCTTTATATGCTGTCATTTCTACGCAAGGTGTTGAAGATTGATATTTCATCGCAGACATGTCAACACTAGAAGGTAAATTGACAGATAGCTATGATAATAAATTAAGTTCCTAATATGTTATTTTAAGCGCAAAACTTGGCAAAAATGGTTCTATGACAGATCAGGAAAAGAGCTGGAGAGAGAGAGTGAAAAGGAATATGGAGATTGTGAGAGACGTAATCTCGTAAAAACGTTCACTTACTGTTAGGACGCGCAGGAAAAGCAGGCGAGCCGGGGCACCTAGACTACTTCACCCCGAAACCCTTTCACCTAGTCCCAACACCGTGTCCCCTCGCTCTCACCCCACCCGCCCCGCAGGAGACCGGAGAGGCTGGGGAGAGATCCCCGCCGAGATGAGAACAATTATAGACAATAACGAAAATTGGTTATTACAGAAGCCGACAAAGGAGCGACGACGAATTGCCCAAGAAAGGCAGTGATTTGAGTGAAATAATTTGCATCATCCAAAAAGAAAGGCAGACAAATGAGGGGAGGGTGAAGTGATAGCGCACCCAAGAAGCTCTATCTTTCTTTCCACAAACTCAGTCCCTCCCCTCTCTCTCTCTCTCTCTCTCTCTCTCTCTCTCTCTCTCTCTCTCTCTCTCTCTCTCTCTCTACCCCCCTTTTTGAAACGTATTTTTCCTCTTCGTAAATTCTCGCGAAGATATCTTTCCCTTTTAAAATAGCTTCTACTTAAGTTACTATTTTTTTAAAACGTTACCCGGACAGTCCATTTCATCCCGTCTTTACCTGCTGCTCCTGAATATCTCTGTAGGCGCAGGCGACGCTAGACTGGTGTCCCACAGAGTTTCTGGACACTGTAAAAAGGGAAAAATGTGAGTCGTTCCTGGCAGATCGAGGTCTTGCATGCTTACCGACAACGCCGGGCCTCCCTTTTTCCTTGGACAGAGCAGCGCAGCGCAGCAAGCTTACAAATCCATCGATAGATCAAACTGCAAACACAGATAACTTAGAGTTTCTTTTCTCTCGTCTCCTCAACACCTACATATTTTTTATACATCATTATTATCATTTAATTTTTTTTGACAGAAATTCTAAATCAAGAAAGTACCCTACTGCCCCAAACCCTATGAGTCTTGTCTCTCTAGCTGTTGGTGACATGATGTGTGCTGTGTGGACTGTCCTGCTCTGAAAGCACATCTCTTCGTGCAGTGGACGCATACCGTCCTGTCTGTGAGGTGTTACGAATGTGGCTCCTATAATGGTTGAACTCCCTTCCCTTGGAGTCAGTCCATCTCCATCTCTCGGTTATACTTTATCCTTGGGAGTTCCCTTGGGCTCTCCTCCTCTCTGGGTTGTACTTCATTAGGTCTGTGCATGGTATGTATCTGTCCAGGGCTGTGCTTTCCCGGTGGTGACAAGATCAGGGGGGGTGAAAGAGTCACACATATGACAGCCAATCATAAGCAGGGAAACGTGAAACACAGATGTGTGCACCCATTTTCATGTTGTGTTCATAGCGTGAAAAACATGGCTACCATTCAACAGGTGCTGACTAGAAAGATTACTCTTCGAGCTTCAATTCATGGGAGGAATAGGTCAATTTTTTTCTGTTGCAATAATTGCTATTTATAATATTAAAATTGGTCATCACTATTGAGGAGAGTATGTTCATTAATCCAATTATGTTTATGTGCTGTACAATCTATCAGACAGGCACAGGCAGGTATCCTGCTGCTCTCAGGTCTTGCTCTCTTCTCTCTGCAGGTGTGCACCTCTGCTCCTTTTCTCCCCCACTCCTCCTCCTACTCCTCCTCTTCCTCTCTCGCTTCACTGGCAGACAAATGACTTTCAGGGAAATAGCGGAACAAGGTTTATTTTGCCAAGGTGTTAACATGAGCATGAGTTAAAGCGTCCATAAGTTTGTCAGCGATTATGTTGTGAGGGAATGTGTGTGTGTGTGTGCGTGTGTGTGTGTGCGACTGTGTGTGTGTATGTGTGTGTTATAGCGCGTGATGTAGCGCTCACCTGTTAGTAATAAGTGCTGAACTCCAGCCCAGAACTGGCATTCCAACGCATTCCTGACATACTGCAGCACCAGGGGCCTGGACAAACACACACACACACACACACACACACACACACACACACACATACACACACATACACTACACACGCACACACACATACACACGCTTACACTACACACACACGCACACACACACACACATACACCACACACACGCACACACATACACACATACACTACACACACGCACACATACACTACACACACATGCACACACACATACACTACACACACACGTACACATACACACGCATACACTACACACACACGCGCACACACACACATACACACACACACATACACACATACACTACACACACGTGCACACATACACATACATACACTACACACCCACGCACACACACACACACACATACACACATACACTACACACATGCACACATAAACTGCACACGCACACACACATACACACACATACACTACACATACACATACACATACACACACATACACTACACAAACACACAAATACATACACTACACACACACATACATTACAAACCCTGACTACACACACACACACACACACACATACACACCCTGATCATTTACTGCACAGGCACTTGAAGGCCACACAGGCTGCATATTCTCAATGCACTCATACACAGCTGTTGATAATACACACACACACACATACGTTTGTAATACACAGTGCACTCTTAGACAATATGAACACACATGCACGTACATACACACAGCCACTTACATATTCCAGTCTCAGACTATGTGCTCATATGCACACACACACACAAACACTCTACATCTTACACATTAACACAGACCATTTAATCCACAGAGGCTGTTTTCTCAAAGTGTACAATATTTCCACACCACACACAGATCAGCAGAGTGCACAGCAGTGATCAGTGGCTCACCCGAGACAGTCTGCTTTGCACCTCTTCTTCTGCCATGGCTGTGACCTTTGACCCCTGTTCAAGCAGCGGCAGTCATCTGGTGCTGAAGAACAATTTATCGTCCGATTGTTTCAACCGTGTGTGGGTGTGTGCGTGCCTCTGGTGCCCTGTTAAAGTCAGTGTACCTTTGCTGTGAGCGTGTGTGTGTGTGTGTGCGTGTGTATGTGTGTGTGTGTGCGTGTGTGTGTGCATGTGTGTGCGTGTGTGTGTGTGTGTGTGTGTGTGTGCGTGTGTGTGTGTGTGTGTGCGTGCGTGTGTGTGTGCGTGTGTGTGTGCATGTGTGTGTGTGTGTGCGTGTGTGTGTGTGTGTGCGTGTGTGTGTGTGTGTGTGTGTGTGTGCGTGTGTGTGTGTGTGCGTGCAGCAGGGAAGCATGTCAGTAATTACAGGTCCTGCGAGTCAGAGGGCCTGAGCCAAGGCCCTCGCTGCGTTCTCTGCGTGAGCCTCCCTCTCTCATTCCTGTAGGGCTCAGGGCACTCCCGTCTGCTCTGTTTTACCGCAGTAAAAATACCGCCGCGGAGGAGCGCGATGGAGGCGGAACGCTTTCCAGCAAACGCAGGAGAGCGTGGAATATACGGTCGACACAGAGCATCAACTTAGGAGACCCCCATTTTCACCAGTCATTTAGGGCTTCTGCCCCCCCCCCCTGTCCTCTGGGGTTGCAGGTGCTCATTCTTGGCTTCCAGTAGAGAATGGCAAGAGCTGTGGTCGACTCACTAATGTACGCAAGGTTTTTTGCTCTGTCACTCCTACAAAAATATTTCATCAAGAGCATTCCGTGTTTTTGGTGCACGTCGATGACCTCGCTAGCTCCATCCAGAACATATTTTCGATGATTATTTAACCGAAGATCTGTTATTTTTATCAGGGCTAGTACGATGTGTTTGTGAAAGGTTGTATACTCTTTTTCTTTTTGTTGTTGTTCATCTGGAGTTCCCACAGCTGTGGTGTGGGAGTATCAGTGACTGGCCAGGGTTAACCTCTGAGAATCTGTGTTTTATTTGAATTTTCATTTAAAAGCAATTAAAATTCTTTAAGATTGCGTTAGCTGGCTGTCTTTATTTTGTGTTCATATTTCCATGCAGAATGCTTGCCCATGGTCTTCTTCTTCTCAGTCGAGCTGTGGGCTGGCAATAGCAGAAGCCATTATATTTTACCCAGCACAACTGGAGCAGGTTCATACGCACAGGGGCTTGGATCACACAGCAGGATTACTGAGTTAGCTGGATAACTGCACAGAGTAAAACCCAAATCTGGAACATGGACAGAAGTAAAAAGAGTGGTTCCAGGTTTTACTCGGCTAACAGAAACCTTGCTTCCAAATACAGGCCCCAGGACTCACTTTCCATGGAATGCGGTCTTATTCCCAAATGTTACTAACCCCAAACAACAAAGACTGGAAACCTCAACATAACCACAAGCACTCTCTCTGGTGAAAAAATTAACCACAAGTATGTTGTTCCTACAAACTGCATGGGCCCTGAAGTTCATGTTCGAGTCATGCATGTAGGGTTTCAGGGGATAGCATTTTATTCGCTTACATTATTTATTCATATTGATTACTTTGTACGGCCAAATACAAGGAAACATACACTATACTCTGCCACCCATTCGTACCGCAGTATTCAAGCTGACAGTTGGGATAAAATGTGTTCCTCGAGGGTGCCATAACCCTGGAACATCCCACCAAGGATTCCACAAAGCAAAAACCCCAAAGCATTTTCACACTGACTGCACCCATAAATCAAACACCTTTCTCTCTTTTACACACAAGCATATGCTGCAATGCAGATGTGTGTGCACACATGCATACACACACACACAGAGACACGCATGCACACACACACAGAGACACGCATGCACACACACACAGAGACACGCATGCACACACACACACACACAGACACGCATGCACACACACACAAGCACATACACACACACACACAATGACATACACACAAAAAGGACAATGCTTTCTGGTCAGTACACCTCATTTTTTTTTATTAAATGAACACCATCTACCCTGTTCAGACTGACAGTGTAGACACAGCCCAACTGGTGGGAAGCAGCCATCTGAAAAGAACTGGCTTGAGAACTGTGCTAACGAACGCACAACAGAACGGGACCCACAGCGGTTCCTGGAGATCCTCACTGGGTTACTGGTCCTGGGGAGGGAGAAGGGGGCGAGGGGGGGGGGGGGGGGGGGGGGAGTTTCAAAAAGAAATCACTCAGTGAGCACTTTATTAGGTATTTATTACTTATTTTTTAGACTCAAGTCTTCTGCTCCTGTAGCCTATCCACTTAGAGGTTTGACGCGTTGTGTGTTCAGAGATGCTCTTCTACATACCACTGTTGTAATGCATGGTTATTTGCATTACTGTCACCTTCCTGTCAGCTTCGACTAGTCTGTCCCTTCTCCTCGGACCTCTCCCATTAACAATTCATTTCTGCCTGCAGAACTGCTGCTCACTGGATGGTTTTTGTTTTTCACAACATTCTCTGCAAACTCTAGAGACTGTTGTGCTTGTAAATCCCAGGAGATCAGCAGTTTTTGAGATACTCACACCAACCAGTTACTTAGATCACATTTCTTCCCCATTCTGACATTTGGTCTGAAAAACAGCTGACCACTGTTGTAACATGTGGTTATTTGCATTACTGTCACCTTCTGGCCAGCGTTGACCAGTCTGGCTATTCTCCTGGGACGTCTCTCATTACCAAGGCAGCTCACTTTTTGATTTTTGGCACCATTCTCTGCAAACTCTAGAGACTGTTATATGTGAAAATCCCAGGAGATCAGCAGTTTCTCACAGTTTCTACTCAAACCATTCTGTCCAGCACCAACAATCATTCCAAAGTCACAGATCACATTTTTCCCCATTCTGATGGTTGATGTGAACATTAACTGAAGCTCCTGACCTGTATCTGCAGGATTGTATGCATTGCACTGCTGCCACACAATTGGCCGATTAGATAATCGCATGAACAAGTAGGTGTCCAGGTAGGTGTATATAAGTAGGTGTTCCTAATAAAGTGCTCATTAAGTGTATATAGAGCATTTCTTTACTTTAAAGTTAACTGGCATTTCATCTTCCAAAACTGAACAAATTCATTATATTGGCAAGATTGCTTAAAAAATGGCGTAATAATTTCTGGATGGAAAATAAAGCATTTGTACCTTGTCATTTGCATATTTAATGACAATACTGGGTATATTTGTTGCCTATATATTAAGTCATGGAGGTGCACCTCTTCTTATCTTTCGGAATGTTTTGAATTGTAAAATGTGCTTGCAGGGCTAGGCTTAGTAGGTAATGTATTCTGCAGTGCTATGACTCACCTTAACCATATGCCCATGCAGCAGGGTAGGTGATCTGAAGTCGTGTTGGCAGTTGGCATAGGCCAAGCCCAGCCCCATCCCTGACCCGAAAGCCACTGGCCACGTGCGACCTACGGGTAAGAGAGAACACATCTTCCTCACACGTTCTCATCTTCCTCACACATGCTCATCTTTCCTGTTCAGAGCTGCACTGAGACTGCCACACCCTCTCCCCCCCATCATCACAAGTAGTGCACTCACACCAAACACAGTGTGTCCTGAGGTTGGGAAAGAGTCCAGGGGTCAGAAAGTAAAAAGTCCACCCATGTATTCAGCCAGCTGATATCACCAACTGGTTCCACCTCCTGGCTGAAGAACTGAGTTAATTAGAAAATCCAGGGGATTGGAACAAAATACTGGGGAGGACTTTCATGCCAAAGTGCTTGCTGTTCAATGAAGTGTCTGAACACACTCAGTCCACTAACTGTGGTCTCTGTCCACCTGCTGAGGGGGAACACTTACGTTTGAAGAAGACGGCTGAGAGCACGACGCCAATCCCAACGCCAGCAACTGAGAGGAAGAGGGGACATGAAACAGAAATGCTTACAGGTACAGACAGCCCTTTCTCACCCCAAACCCCCACCACCCCTTTGTGTGCGGAAGTAACTCTGTCTGAACAAGGCATGGGGCTGTGAGCTCTGACCCCAGAGCTGGTAAACAGCACCTGTTAGCCAGACAGCTCGAGAGAGAGAGAGAGAGAGAGAGAGAGAGAGAGAGAGAGAGAGAGAGACAGAGAGAGAGAGAGAGAGAGAGAGAGAGAGAGCACAGTGTGTGCATGAGTATGTGCACACAATAGAGTGAAGGGGAGAGAATGTGAGATGGTGGGTTTAACTACATTTTTAGAACATGGACTTCAGACAGTATAAAACAGTGAGATGGACAGATGGGGGGGGGGGGGGGGGTCTATGATCCAGGTGGGACATAAAGCCTACGAAGGGAGGAATGCATTTGGGTGCTCTTATCTTCTCCTCACTCCAATCCAGCCCCACCCAGCCACAGTCATGACCAGGGCATCATGACCCGCACAGGGGAACAAACGCGTGTCCTCCCCCTCTCCCTCGTAACTCAGTTCAGCCAGATATGCGGTATGGCCTCCAGTGGGACATCACTCACAGTCATATAGCTTACAGTTATAGTTATGAAGAGCGGCCACAAAATTTAAATTATGTCTCTCACTCCTCCCCTCCCTCTGCTCAGTCTTATTAATTATTAATTGAGGTCATAG
Source organism: Conger conger (assembly GCF_963514075.1). Taxonomy (NCBI): domain Eukaryota; kingdom Metazoa; phylum Chordata; class Actinopteri; order Anguilliformes; family Congridae; genus Conger; species Conger conger. Next base: position 23,092,076 of record NC_083773.1, on the reverse strand, counting down.
AGCGATTCTCCCCATTCACCACTCCCTCTCTGACTCCATCAGTGTTTAATAATGAAGAGATATACAGCCGGTCACGTGACCCGCAGGTGCTGCAGCGTCAGTGGTGGAGAGCTGGGATAAGGGGGTGACTCATCCTGCTGTAGCTCTGCTGTAGGTTCATACAGTTATAAACATCCCTGTACCAGTCTGCCTCCATCTTCTTTCTCTCACTCTTGCTTACTGCCTCCTGCCATCACTGTGGACACAAAATGTCTGCCATGACAGCACCATTTCATCTCATCCCCCCATCTCTCCATCTCCTGCTCTGTAAGTCATCCCATCTTCATGTATTCCCATAGTTTTTTTTGTTTGCATTTCACATTTCTCTCCCACTCATTCCTCCTTCTTGCCAATCCAGTCACACAATTCCTAAAATCTCACAGTTTAGCTCATGACATTTATTAGACTACTCTGGATGGTAAATTATGGTTGTACAGTAATCCCTATAAGCCTCCCACATTAAGAGTCTTTTTTACGACACACAGACTGTACAGATATATACAGCACTGCATATACACAACTATGGAGGACTTAAGTTTACTTCTTAAATATGCCTTGGCCTTAATTAAATATGCCATTATGTTTCAATCAGCCCTGTAAAATGTTTACTTTCACCCAAAACAATTAATTTAAGGTGTAGTGGCAGGTTATTCAATTGCTTTTGGTCACTTAAAATCTGTATAAAGCCAGGTTTGAGCGTTTCTTCCGTTTTCCCATCCAAGGTTGTAAACATGCCATTTAAAATGGCCGTGGGCAAGATTCATTAGTGGATCGTAATGATCTCATTAAGGAGGCATCAAGAATAATCTGCATTAAGTAGCCGACAATGGAAGGCAGGTGACAGAGCAAAGAGAGCATAATTGACAGGGGTCTGATATTCCCATAATCACCTGTACATATCAGACACCGGTCAATTACGCCCCCATGCTCATTCCAGAGATGCACTGGGAGGACTAAAAACTTTTCAAAATATATCCCTCCACATTTGGTGTATTTATATCACTTTCTGAAAAGCAACATCCTATGAGAAGTGCAAACATTCGCATTGCTAGCAACAGGAGGCCAAGATGTCTCTCCATCTTAGCAGTAGCCCACCAATAACTGAACAAAAACACTTTATTTTAACTGTAACCTTATTTGGTGCAGTCTTCAAAATGCCCTTAAAATGTACTTTAAATTGGCAAAATTGGTGATCAGCTCTAACCACAAATCAAGATGGTTGAAATGCCCCTAAACTGCTCATCGATATTTTAAGTTGGAATTGTATGAAGAGTTACATTGTCTGGCATTTAGAGGACAACCGCAATGTGGACATTTATAATTACTGAATTACTGTCACCATTAGGTAGGCTATAATAACTTATTTCGTGGCCTCAAAAGGCTGTCCGGCGGAAGAGCCTTAAACCCGTGATAGAGAGGGCGTGCCTCCAGACATCACCGGCTATCCATTATGTATGAACTAAACTATAACCACTATAGCTAGCTAGCTAGCAAGCAAGCAAGCTGTTCACAATCACGGCGTTATGTCAGTGTATTGTTCCAAATCTTCACGGCTATGTTTTCTAGCGCTTGCCAACTCGAGGTCTCAAAGTCAAAGTGCACTACTCTAGGTAGCTATTCAAATTAGCTAGCTATACCAATGTCATAACACGCAGACAATGTTGTTAGTGCTGATGTCAGGCATCTTGGCTAAATTAACATTTCTAAAAATGATATAATTCACGATCCTTCACCATCTCTTGGTAACTCTGAACACAAGTGCACTGACTGAAAGTAAAATAAAATAAAACCCTCAATCTGCAATGCATCTTTGACCTACAGAAAGCGCTCCAGGAATGGACCGACAACTCGACAACAAGCTAGAACATCCTTGACACACGTGTTGATTGACCTTTTGCGTGACCTCGGGGTCTAACGAGTTGCTTGTTATTTAATCAAAAACCATTATCAGAAAACGAACAAGTCAGTTAATTATGCCATTTACCAAGCTTGACGGCGCTATCCGCAAGACATCGATCCCACTTCTTGCCCAGCTCTCCTTCAGACATGTTTACGCTACCTAAGAAATCACTAGTATCTTATTAGTATCTTATGGAAATTATAGCAGAAACACGCTGAAATCTCCTCAATAAGATCAGCTGGTTTTATGTAGTCGCTCTCATTTAGAAGGTACGATTTCACCACTGTATAATAACAGTTCCGTGAAGACAAAACGACCACAGGTATTTAACTGGTCCAATCACATAGATATCTGTGTTATCATTGGTTAGGCAGCGACGATAGGCGGGTGTTGCTCATGTACATAAACCAATGAATACCCTGCATATGAGAAAATGAAAATAAAATCAACACGAAAGCGTGGAGCGTGTTTAAGTTTGTTTACGCATAAAGCAAATATAAGTACGAAGGTTATTTGCTTGTAGCTCGTAATTAATTTTCCTGCCGAATATTCAACTTATTCAGCACATGTCCAGCTGTCCAGGGCAGTGGAATGCTGCAATACCTCCTGCTAGATTTAACAAGATAACAGATAATTGAATAACATTTTCCACATATCAACATGGATTATGCTATTTTATAACAAGCGGTGGATCACAGAAAATGTATTTCAACAGAAAAGTAGATATTGGCTTTAGATCAGAGGTCTGTGAACCTCTAATGTAAAAGATAAATCCACACACTGTGTTTGTTCACCATGACATTTCATATAGGCATGGCAGCGCGGATGGTGCAGTGGGTAGCACTGTTGCCTCACAGCAAGGGGGTCCTGGGTTCGAATCCCTGTCGGCTGGGGGCCTCTCTGTGTGGAGTTTGCATATTCTCCCCATGTTTACGTGGGTTTCCTCCCACAGTCCAAAGACATGCAGATTAGGCTGATTTGAGAGTCTAAATTGCTTGTGGGTATGAGTGTGTGTGTGCCCTGCGATGGACTGGCTACCTGTCCAGGGTGTATTCCTACCTTTTGCCCAATGTATGCTGGGATAGGCTCCAGCCCCCCCTCCCTGTCCAGGATAAGCAGGTTAGGATAATGAATTAATGACATTTCAATCTATTATGAGCCATAGTGGCATCAAATGTAATTTATGCTTATAAATTAATTGCACCAGGGAGCAAACACAATTCATTCCTCTTACCCAACCTGCTGCTCTGCACAGACTTTCTCAAATTTCTCAAAAATATGTGCTTGTTTTAAGTTTGCTTGATAAGTGAACTCTTCTTACCAAATTTTGAAATTAGTCAACCTGGCAATATTTTTGTCTTATTTAACAAAATCAAAAACTGAAGTAAGTCAAAATCAGCCAGTTTCACAGACACAGATTAATCTTAGTCCTGTACTAAATTAAGATTTCTATGGAGAATCTCTATTCAAAATTCAATTTAGTCTAGGACTTGGTGTAATCTGTGTCTGTGAAACTGGCCAAATACTAGTTGAGATACTTTAGGCACCTGTCTAAGATTTTGGTTGTAAATGTGAATCGATAATGTGGCAGCAACTAAATGGTCAAGAGGTTCAGCTGTTTTTCGGACCAAATGTCAGAACGGGGAAGAAATGTGATCTAAGTGACTTTGACTGTGGAATTATTTTTGGTGGCAGACAGGGTGGTTTGAATATCTCAAAAACTGCTGATCTCCTGGGATTTACATGCACAACTAGAGTTTGTTCTCTAGAGCAGAGAATGTTGTGAAAAACAAAAACCATCCAGTGAGCAGCAGTTCTGCAGGCAGAAATGAATTGTTAATGGGAGAGGTCCGAGGAGAAGGGACAGACTTGTCGAAGCTGACAGTAATGCAAATAACCTGCATTACAACAGTGGTATGCAGAAGAGCTGAACACACAACGCATCAAACCTCTAAGTTAAGTGGATAGGCTACTGCAGCAGACTCAATAAGTCAATAAAATTAGTCTAATAGATACCTAATAAAGTGCTCACTGAGTGTATGTGAACACAATAACACAATGGCTGGGGGGAGGGGGGATTCACATAAAGAAAAGCATAAACATGAGGTAAACTGAAAAACACATTGCTGAAGTTCTCAAAAGAGTTACCAGATGTTATTCAAATGTATTTAAGCTATGAGACCACTTCCAAAGTTTAACAACAAAACTGTGTTTTAAAAGATAATTGTCGTGTCCATTTAACATTGCTGGACCTATACTTTTTTTGTATCATTTAATTTTCCTTAACAGCACACTAATTTTGAAGAAAACCACACAAATCATTGTGTTTTATGTGGTTTCCAAGGTAACATATTTAATTCATGCCATATTCCCTAATGGTCCCCTTCTATTTAAAATATCTAACCTTACAGGCTTGGGGAACACACATTTAACCAATTAAAAGAGCATAGCATAGAAAATGGCCTTATTAAAATCTAGATTTTAGGCAGTTCCTAAACCAACCACTGAATCGGGCCCAGCCCATATCTCGTAAAGTTACCATCTTTGTGCGTTGATGGTGATCCATGCCTGCCAAATATCAAACAAGATAATAATTTGCCTGTTGTGAATTAGATGTTTCTAACTTGTGTCTGTGGCAACAAAAGGGGATGGGGGAGGAAAAGTGTCTTCACTGTTTTCTTGGTTTGAACTCCCTCCTGCTTACTTTCCACTGTAGATCTGTTACTTTCACAGCACCGATGCCCTGCATATAGTTTTCAGTGGTCCTCTGAACTGCCTTACAGGGGAGGGCTATTTCAGGCCCAGGTTCCCTCCTGCCCACCCTTCAGTGACACACTTTATTATGCTCGGCATATGCAGGGGCGCATCAGCACATGCAGGGCTCAGGGGCACAAAGGGCTTTCATTTAATTTTTGTCCATGGTTTTGGATTAATTGAAATCATGCACCCAGGATTCAAGTCTAAATCTAAAACTGCTGGACTCTAAACCTCCAAAACTGGAGATCCCTGCCTTTCACACAGTAGTGTTTATGAAACTATTACAATTGTGTATGCAACTATGCATATATACTTTTATTTTGCTTTGCTTATTATATTTTTCTCAGTCAAATATTTGTCCGAAATCAAACAAAATCTGTGACAAAACTGTATGTTCCTACAAGTGAAATAAAGGGCCTTTGGAATATAAATACAAATCAATTTCCCAGAATGAAACAGTCCTGTTTACAGTTTGACCACAACCACACACTGTACACTGAGAAAATCCTGAAGATTTACAGATTACAAATTTACTCAAGTGGAGTTCCTATTACATGTATCCAACTTTGCAAGTACAAACACACCGCCATATAATTCACTTACTGTTTCAAATTGCTCTGTGTGCATATTTGGGTATGCGGTAACAGGCAAGGCAAACAAAATAACTCAGGAGTACTTATTAAGCACGTCCTATTAGTGGAGACACTGGCAGCTGAACCAGGGGAGTGGGAGAATTCATAGTGGCTTCAGAAATTCCCAAAATCTCTCCGCCCTCTTATGGAAAAGGACACACCCACCAAAAAATCTCACCCTCAACAACTCTTCTAAAGATCGCCTTTTACCACGCCCCCTCTCTTTCCATACTTGGCCATGCCTTAGTTGCGTCTCTCTGATTGGTTGTCAGAGAGAAGGAGTGGGGTGACCCGGATATGCATGCACTGTTCGCAGACTCCGTGCCCCCCCCGCTCTCACCACCCCATCGGTCCCCGGTTGAGGAAGTGAATTCGCTGACGGGGCTGGGTTCTGAGGGAGAGAGAGGCGAACAGAAACAGCAGCAACTCGGAAGGAATAGAAATAACAACAAGAGAAGGAAAAAAAGCTAAATAAGCAAACGAAAGTATAAAGAAATCCGCTAAAGCATATTTTACTGCTGAGAGCCGACACCGAGAGCCGCAGACATGGTAAGGCCGTGGAGAGGTACAGCAGGGACGGGGTGGTAGTTTTAGGAGAGGGGGTGTTGAGAAAGGATATCACTACTAGCCTAGTGCCCTTTATAGGAAGTAGCAACTCTACGCAGCAAGTTAAAATTCGGTCGTGCCCAGAGTTCAATGAAACAGTAGCCAATAGTTAGCTAGTTAGTTTTCGATTAGCTGGTATCTATACTTATGCGAATAGCTAGCTAGCTACATATTAAGCGTGCAAACTGCACAGCAAAGTTGCAGGATGTTCAGGATTGCTGGCTGCCAATTTTTGTATTTTGTATGGTCGCAGAGTGATCACCCCTCTTCCTTCTTTCCCTTGCCCCGGGGTTAAAATAGTAGTAGCGTCCGACTGCCGGCCTGGTGTCGCTACAACCACCCCATCCACCAGATCCAACCCATGTAGTGCAACGTGTACAGCTGTTTAACTCTTTATATCAGGAGTTCGCAATGCCCATTGCCGTCGATGAAACCATATCGTATAAATCACCCACTATTGCAAGTTCTGGTCACACATTGCATCAGTTATACTGATAAATGGCACTGGTCAACTCCGGTGCAGAACCACGCAGATTGACTTGACATGTTTGTGTCAGATCTAAACACAACTAGCAGGCTAGCGGCGACCGATTGGCTGCCTTGTTCAGAGTCTGACTGGTCTTGATATAAAATGTCAAGTGCTGTTGCTTGGGCAGCTTAACCCTTTGATGGACATGGGGGAGTTCATGTTAACAAAAATCTAACCGTTGAAGCACAGGCACGCGTACGTGCATGCCTGCACATGATCACATGAGTTTTCAAAGGTACCGCTACCTAACATTTTATGTAACAGATGTCTCTATTGGCTAGTGGTTAGTCTGAGCCCGTCTTATTTCAGGTGTACTATTTTCAGCATAAGTTTTGTCAGTAGATCGTTGGAGACTTCAGGTCATTGTGTGAACCTGCTTACCTTTTACATTTTGTTGACCCTCGACATTTTTTATTGGAAAGCTATGAATGCACTCCGATGAATCACAAAGAACACTGGAGGATGCAATATGTCCACCAGTGTTTAGTCTACACAAAGCTGTAAACATCACTAGCCCTTCAAACGCTAAACCCGGCCCACAGCCTCCTAATGGAGAAAACAGATGTTTTGCCTCTGCAGCTGCCTTTCTCGATACCTCTTCATCTCATCCTCTCCCTGAACCCCCCCCCCCAAATAAAAACCTCCACCTCCAGCCTGCCGCAGGGCAGCGGTCAGCTGCGAATGTTTACCCCAGGAGAGGGGGGCTTGTAAACCAAGTGTCTTGGAGAGCAGGTGTCAGCTGAACTTAATGGGCTTTCCCAGCGAGTAGAGTTGATACAGGGTAAATAGCTGGCAGGGAATGGACCAGAACAGAACACTGGAAAAACAGGAAAAAAATGAAAGTGAAAAGGCAGAATGGCTGTCCTCAGGCCTTGCCGATTCATTGCCAAAATGTAAAAAAGTGATTGTGTGCTTCTCTTGTGGGGGGGGGGGGGTGCTTGTACCTCTGTGCACTGCTCATGTGTGGCACGTCAGCATGGAAACAACCTGGATATTGTTCTATTGTTGATGGGCACACGTAATTAAATGGTAGCAGTGGCCTAAATTAAGGCCTACTGTTTCTGTTGTGGTTAGAGGCAGTTAAGTGTAGTTCAGTTCTGTCTGAATGCTTAATATTGTTACGCCTGTCTTCTAATTGGTGTTTTATTTATTTGCATTTAGATATTACAGACAATCCATCTGAATCTGATATAGGCCTTGAAAGAAGCATTGAAAGTGTGTGTTTGTGTGCTTGCTTGAATGTATGAGTGTTTGTGTCTGGCAGTGTATTATAGTGGTTAGGGAACTTGACTGGTAACCTAAAGCAGGTCTGGTTCCCAGGTTGGACAATGCCATTGTACTCTTGGTACTTAGCCTAAAGTACTCAAATATCCAGCTGTATAAATCACTACCATATAAACGGCACTTGTGTAAGTCGCTCTGGATAAGAATGTCTGCTAACTACCAGTAATGCCTGTGTGTGTCTGTGTGAAACTGTATAGCTCACTTTTTCTTTGTTTGTGTCTCGCAGAATGACCAGCAGTTAGACTGTGCCCTGGACCTGATGAGGCGTCTGCCTCCGCAGCAGATCGAGAAGAACCTCAGTGACCTGATTGACCTGGTAAATGAGTGATACCCCCGAGTCTCAGCACTGAACACTGCTCTATTCAGCTCGCACGGCTGGGCTCTCGGACACGCATGACACTGCCCGTTTCTCTCCCGTCATGGCTGGTAAATGCTGGCCATAAGTGCCTCAACTCGGCACGAATTCCCAAAGGCGTAGTGCATTAACAGCTCATGTTTACCGGCTTACGAACATTGACGCGTCTGCTTTCCCTTCTCCTCTCCTCACACTTTCTACATTATTTCCCAATTGTTTTAATTTCCCCTGTGTGTTCTGTATGTCCTCTCACTTCTCTCTCACTCCTCTGTAGCTGCTCTCTCGCTCGCTCTCTCTCTTGCCTCTGCCCCGTACCTAGTTACTGCATGTGGTTGTTAGCAGTCATTATCAGAGCTGTCAGTCATACTGTTGGCCCTTCTTGCACGTCATAACACTGCAGGACTGTACAGTATGTCCCGTCTCACTCCGTTCTGTCCGTCACTCTGTCTCCGTGGAAACGGCGGCCAACCGACAGACCCGATGTTCTGGCCCCGTGCCTTTCTGTTCCTCTCTGCCTGTCCCGTTTCTCCCCATGGACTCCTGAAAGAAGGTGGCTGTCAGGTGTGGGGCAGTGTTTCCATGGTGATGGGAACAAGACCGCCATTGTGTCTGTCTGTCTGTTTGGGGGAGTGGGGTGGGGGGGTTGGATGGCGGATTCTGTGTCTAACTGTGAGAGGCAATTTGTAGCTCTTTGTTTCAGAGGATGTATCTCTCGCTCTGGAAGCTTCTCAAATTCTCTTTCCCTGTTTTTCCACCTCTTCAACAACCATTCTACTTTCTATCCCTACTTGTAAATGCTGAATATGGACTGATTTATTTATATTTCAATTCATTTTAGTTTTTGGAAAAAGACATGAAACATTCTCATCTCTCTTTAGCTTTTACATTTTGTCCTTTTCATGGTTAATATAGTTTTGTTTTCTCTTTCATTCTCTCTCTCCCACTCGTTCCCCTTACATCTCCCAATGTGCTTGTGGGTCAGCAGTGTTAAAAGAAGGTTTGTGACGCCCTGTTGCGTCCAGACAAAGAGAGACAAATTGTTGAGGCGGGAGAAAGGGAGGGAGAGAAGGGGAAAGGGGAGAGGGAGAGAGAGAATGTGAGAGTGAGGCAGAAAGAGAGAAGGGGAGAGCGAGACAAACAGAAATGTTTTTTTTTCTTTTCCACTTGTCCTGGAGTGCACCTGCCATGCTCCCTGTTTGTCTCCTGAGCTATTCAGGCAAGAGCCTACGACAGTGCTGCTGCAACTTGGCTCTTATTTCCCCTTTCTCACTATGAGAAGTAGACACTTTATGGTTGTGTGCATTCTTTGGTACTTTCTGTTGGATTGTTTACCTGCCATAGTTCTCTGACAGAATTTTGGGGAAGGGTTTTGGGGAAGTGTACAAAATAATAGAATGACTCTGTAAACACACTTTTATGTGCATTTGTTTGTGTGTGTATTTATGTATAGTGTAGCCCACTAAGTGTCTTTCTTAGCAAACCTTCTTTACATGGTATAGAGGTATAGGTAGAACTACTCATGATCTTTGTCAGGACCAAGTGTCCTATAATGTCCTCTGTGCTGCCAGGTCCCCAGTCTATGCGAGGATCTGCTGTCCTCTGTCGACCAGCCCCTGAAGATCGCCCGTGACAAGGTGGTGGGCAAGGACTACCTGCTCTGTGACTACAACCGTGATGGGGACTCCTACAGGTCACTACACCTCTGCTTGTGTCTTCACCCTTGTGTCTCTGTGTTGCTCTCCTGTTAAGATAGTATGAAACTGTCGTTTCCCTCCTCAGATCTCCCTGGAGCAATAAGTATGAGCCCCCAATTGATGACGGTGCCATGCCATCTGCACGCCTGCGTAAGCTGGAGGTGGAGGCCAACAATGCCTTCGACCAGTACAGAGACCTGTGAGTATACCAGTAGAGACCTGTGAGTATACCAGTAGAGACCTGTGAGTATACCAGTAGAGACCTGTGAGTATACAGTACAGAGATCTGTGAGTATACCAGTAGAGACCTGTGAGTATACAGTACAGAGACCTGTGAGTATACCAGTACAGATGACCTGTGAGTATACCAGTAGAGACCTGTGAGTATACCAGTACAGAGACCTGTGAGTATACCAGTACACATACCTGTGAGTATACAGTACAGAGACCTGTGAGTATACCAGTACAGAGACCTGTGAGTATACCAGTACAGAGACCTGTGAGTATACCAGTAGAGACCTGTGAGTATACCAGTACAGAGACCTGTCAGTATACCAGTACACATACCTGTGAGTATACCAGTACACATACTTGTGAGTATACCAGTACACATACCTGTGAGTATACCAGTACACATACCTGTGAGTATACCAGTACACATACCTGTGAGTACACCAGTACAAATACTTGTGAGTACAGAGCATTTCACAAACAAATCTACAAGGCTACACTGGGAGAGACAAATCACTAGTTGGCTGCAAAAACAGGATGGTCAGGTTGCAGTTTGTCACGAAGTACCTGCATTTTTCAGCTCTGGTTCTGGAAAAAGGTCTTGTTGTCAGATCTTGGTCTCACCTGTATTTGTATTGACCCTGGCCAGGTACTTTGAGGGCGGCGTGTCATCGGTCTACCTGTGGGACCTGGACCACGGCTTCGCAGGCGTCATCCTCATTAAGAAGGCCGGAGACGGCTCCAAGAAGATCAAGGGCTGCTGGGACTCCATCCATGTGGTGGAGGTGCAGGTGAGGAGGACCAGAGAGAGAACGAGACAGAGAACAAAAGAGAACTCCAGACTCCTGTTGCACAACGTGGCTGATGGTCTTAATATGTTTTTCCTTCTTCTCTTTCACTTCTCTCTGTTTCTCCGTATCTTTTACCCCCCCCCCCCCACACACACACACGCACTTGCAGGAGAAGTCGAGCGGTCGCACCGCTCACTACAAACTGACCTCCACCGTGATGCTGTGGCTACAGACGACCAAGACGGGCTCTGGCACCATGAACCTGGGAGGCAGCCTCACCAGACAGGTAACCTCACCTTGGCTTCCAGGACAGGCAATGTCCAAAATGCTTTCACTGGATGGAAAGTGTTGAAAAATGGGCATCACATTTAGCATTCATTTAGCAGAGCCACTTACATTGTAGGAGAACACAAGTACAGATGTGTACGTATGATGTATAATTCTGCTCTCAAAAGGCAGTTTTTATCAGGAGAAGTCATAACCTTTTATACATTTTAAATACATTTGAAGCATTCAGCAAAGCACTTTAAAATTGATCTCTTTAAAAGGTTTGTAATAGCAGATACCTTTACTTATGGATTACTTAGATAGTTTGTGGCCAAGAGACAACAGTCTATAATAGACCTGAGAGGAAATGAGTCACTCTTAGACGGGTAATACAGACATTTCACAGAGAAAAGGTAACTTGTGAGTAGTGAGAGAGTGCCTCATGCTGCATCTCTGTGTGTACATACACCCCAGATGAACTTATCTTGTCGCCTGTTCAAACAGCAGACGTGGAATTATATTTATACCTCAGGTAACATTATAATCTAATGTACCTGACAGGAAATGTTGAAGAAATGTAAATAAGAATTTGTTCTTCAAGAATCTCTGCTTAATGAAATGTGATGTGTGGGAGGACATCTGCAGTCACAAAACAATAGAGAACACAATAGTAACAGAATGTGGTTACAATTTGTATTAAAAATAAATAAATAACAACTCTATTTTTTTCAACTGTTATCTCATCCCTGACCCCTCCATTCCACTTTCCACCATCAGATGGAGAAAGATGAGACGGTGGGGGAGTCGTCCCCGCACATCGCCAACATCGGCCGCCTGGTGGAGGTGAGCGGAACTGCACCCTCATCACCGCAGTTCCCTTTCCCACACAAGCACACTTCCTTAACGTACAGCTGCGTTCTGTGCTCTCTGCCAGCGAAGGCAGAAGGTTCTCTTTTGACCTGACCGTATCTGCATTCCCGTTTCCCTTCCAGGACATGGAAAACAAGATTCGCTCCACCCTGAACGAGATATACTTTGGAAAGACCAAGGACATTGTTAACGGTCTGAGGTACGATCCGTTTTCTGTACAAACCATGAAAAAGACATTCAGTTGTGACTTTTCCTTTATCTGGAAACACCAAGAGAGGGCAGTGTATAACCGCCAGGGTACAATGTCCCAACTGTTCAGTGATTCATTTATGCTGTTCTTTCTGTATTTGCTCGTCGCAAGTCTTAAATATCATGTAAGAATGGCCTGGGCCATACTCAAAGTGAAGAGTGCTGGGTTGTAACAGGGATACTCTGTGTCTGTTGGTTTATGCTGTGGAAAAGTGCTTATCTTTATTGGACCTTGTGTGTATGTGTTGGACTTTATTGGCTAGTATGGGGAGAAACCCCTGGAAGTCTCTCCTTACACATCCCCTCTCCTCCCTGAGCAATTCCCTGACCCCCGCCCACCCACCCCCTCGGTCATATTTTCCCTGTCTTCCTACAGTTACTTGGCTTACTCTTGATTTCATCTTTTTTTCCTTCCTTTTCCTTTCTCTTTCTTGTTCATTGACTCCCTCTTTTCCATCTCCTCTTTGTTCTATCCCCCTCTCTCTCTCTCTCTCTCTGTCACCCATCCCCTCTTTCTCCTTCAGATCTATTGACTCTTTGCCTGATAATCAAAAGTACCGGCAGCTCCAGAAGGAGCTGTCTCAGGTCCTCACCCAGCGGCAGATCTACATTCAGCCCGATGACTAGGGCTGGAGGTACAGCAGGGGCCAGGGGCCAGTGCCAGCTCTCTGCCTGTGGCCTGTGTGTGGTGCTGTGCTGTGTGAGGTTTTTGTAGGTGCTGCTGATCTTCTGAGGGAGATGTGTGAGCTCACACAGTTTCACTCATAACAATGCCAAACATCCATTTTGAGTGGGATTTCAGCAGGAATGGCCCTTAGTGAAGAGCACCGTTGTCTGTGGTTGTGCTCGTGTTTGTGTGTGTGTGAACATGTATGCGTGTCTGTGTTGAGGTGTGATCATTTGCGTATGTGCTCTCTAATCCCTAACCTATTCTGCCTTGCAGGGATTGTGTAGGGCGGTTAACAGTACCAAAGCCTGGCATTTTGTGTAATGTGGTCTTTCTGACAGCACTTAAGAGCATGTGAACTTAACCAACCTTAACCTGCATCTAATGAGGTGTTGTGTGACTAAATCTAACTGTAACTCTCCCTGCAGCGTGGGCCTTGGGTACTGTAACCAAAGTGTATGTTTGAAATGATGTGTCACTGACTCTCTCCCCTCTCTCCCCCCCCCCCCCCCCCCGTCTCTGTCTCTCGCTCGCAGGAGTGTTCAGACCATGGGTGACAAGTCAAAGCAGGAGGCTCTGAAGAACGACCTTATTAAGGCACTCAAAGGCAAACAACAAAGTTAGAGATGCTGTTCTCTATCTCTCTCTTTCTCTCCTTCTCTTACTCACTCTCATTCGTTCATTCATCACATCTTTATCTTTGCCCTCTCTTTCTTCACATCACTCCCACCATCTTTTGTCATGTTGCTTTCACTATCTCGCCACTCTTTCCCTGTCTCTCAGTGCTGCACTCTAGTTCTTTAGGCTAAAAAAAGGAAAGCAGTTTTTCATCGGTTTTTTTTGTTTGTTTTTTTTTAAACATTTTCCAAAGCATCGCATTCTCATCAAAGCCATTCGCTAACCACATTGTTGTTATAAATACTAGTATTATAATTATTATGATGGTATAACCGTATGATAATGATCCCTGCGTATGTTTCACTGTTGGGGTCTCCTGATGAATATCTTCCTGATGCTTTTGCATTGTCCACGAGACTGCGGGGCTCAGGGTGACTCAGACTGAATAAACAAAAGCCAGAGTTCAGATGGCGGGGTCAGGCTATTGAATAGTCTTTTTTTTCTATGCCCGTTAATATGATGATATGTATATTATTATTGGTATCGTCTCGGCACCCCATCTCCCTGTGCTAATGGTAACTGTTACTCTTCTGGGTGATGTAGTACTGGGGGTTAAAGAGATTGGGGAAGTGCGTCTCCGGTTTTTTCTTTGCTATGGGTCAACGGTTAGCGCAGTGTCTCGCTCTGTCTGATCGCGTGTCTGTTAGTCTGTCAGGTCAGCGGTAAGGGGGGGGGGGGGGGGTCACAGCCAACTGGACAGACGTATGTGTCGACATGCAGAGAGTGTGAGGAAGAATTGAACAAATGTACTGTGTATCACTCTGCCATCTTCATCTCTCCACTCCCCCCTTACCCCTCCCAACATCCCTCTCCAGTGTTTATTCGGCTGGGTGGGGGGAGGTTTCCGCTCCTCTGTCCTGCCAGAAGTTCTTTTTGTTTTTATTTGAGGGTTTTTTTTTTTGTTGTCAGTTTGCCTTTTTTTGTAAAGCTTGTTTCATGTTGTATTAGAGCCTCCAACACCAATAAAATTTGAAATGGTAAATAATGTTATTTTTCTATATGGTAATGCATATATAAAGCATGTATAAATGTTATTGTGTGTTATAACTCTAGTGAGCTTCCATGGAAAAACCAGTGTATATACAGTTAAATGCAAAAGTATTTGGAACAGTCACACAATTGTGTTGTTTTGGCTCTGTACTCCACCATATTGGATTTGAAATAAAACGATGAATATGAGGTGAAAGTGCAGACTGTCAGCTTTAATTTAATTTAATTTAATTTGAGGATATTTACATCCATATTGTGTGATCTTTGTAGGAATAACAGCCGGAATACAGAATTCATATGCATAGCCCCCCTACATTTTAGGGGAGAAAAATTAATAGGACAAATTAACAATCTGAAATAAAGTAATCATATTTACTACTGCAAATCCTTTGCCTTCAATGGCTGCCTGAAGTCTGTGGCCCATAAACATCACTGGGTATCTTCCCTGGTGAGGCTCTGACAGATTGGTACTGCAGCCCTCTTCAGTTCCTGTTTGTTTCTGGGGTGTTTTTGCTTTCAGTCTCGTCTTCAGCAAGTGAAACACAAGTTCAGCTGGACAGGAACACATAAAAAAGGTCCTTGTCCTGCTGCAAGCATCGTCCAATGAGTTTTGAGGCGCTTGGGTGGGTCTGAGCAGATGAGATGTTTCTGTTCACTTCAGAATGAATCCTCCTGCTGCTGTCAACGGTCACATCGTCAATGAAGACAAGTGAGCCAGTTCCAGCCATAACACTACCTCCCCCTTGTTTCACCGACGAAGGGGGGTGCCTTGGATCACAAGCAGTTCCTCTCTTTCTCCACACTTCCCATCAATTTGGTAGAGGTTAATAGTTGTATCATCTGTCCATCAGAACTACAGGTGGAAAGTCCAGGGGTCAGAAAGTAAATGTGGGTCTTCTACCCATTAACTCAGCAAACTTATTTCACGAATTACTTCTATATTACATTACATTAATGCCATTTGGCAGACGCTCTTATCCAGAGCGATGTACAGTTGATAAGGAGACAATCCTCCCCTGGAGCAATGCAGGGTTAAGGGCCTTGCTCAAGGGCCCGACGGCTGTGCGGATCTTATTGTGGCTACACCGGGGATCGAACCACCAACCTTGCGTGTTCCAGTCATGTACCTTAAACACTACACTACAGGCCGCTACAGGCCATCCCTTCTAGCTCCTGGCTATAGAATTGTGCTAATTTGCAAATTCAGGTGATGGAACAAAACACTGGAACTGACTTTTACTTTCTGAACCTGGATTTTTAACCTCTAGTTTTGCTGATGTCCTTTCTTGCAAACTCTAACCTGGCCATTCTGTTCTTGGTCAGAGGGAATGCTGGTGTAGTCTACTCATTATGGTGGTCTTTGACATGCCTATGCCTATGTTCTGTTCTTGTTCTCTTTGTTAGTCTGATTTGTTGAAACCTTTTTTCTGACAATTCAAAGTATTCTTTGGCCAAGCCAAAAGAATGTTGCTGAGCTCACCAAGGCGTTCCTGCTTTCCTAACATGTATCAAATGGTTGATTTTGACAGACCCAATGTTTTGGCTATGTCTCTGATCAATTTATTCTGATTCTTCTGCCACACGATGGCCTGCTTTACTGGCATTGTCACTTATTTGGCCAATTCAAATTCCACACCTAGATTCAACTCTAGACCTTTTATCAGCTTCATTGTATATGAACTAATGATACAAAAAGCACCACTGGCCAAGAAACAGCTGAAGAGCCAATTGTCCAATTACTTTTGTTCTCCTAAAATGGGGGGACTATGCATAAAAAGGGCAGTAATTTCTATTCATGTAAATACCATCAAATTAAAGCCAACATTCTTGAACTTCATGTTCATTGTCTTATTTCATATCCAATGTGCTGGATTACAGAGCCAAAACAACAAAAACTGCCACTATCCCAATACTTTTGAATTTAACTATATGATCAGTCATCTTTCTGAATCCTGGCTAATAAGAACTATAATTATATATAATCATATACACACACACACGTGTATATACACTCAGTGAGCACTTTATTAGGTATTTATTAGACTTGTTTTTTAAGCTTATTATTCTTCTACTGCTGTAGCCTATCCACTTAAGAGGTTTCACGCATTGTGTAGAGATGCTCTGCTTACCACTGTCGTAATGTGTGGTTATTTGCGTTACTTTCACCTTCCTGTCAGCTTTGACTAGTCTGGTCCATCTCCACTGACCTCTCATTAACAAGGCGTTTCTGCCTGCAGAACTGCTACTCCCTGTTTTTCACACCATTCTCTGCAAACTCCAGAGGCTGTGAAAATCCCAAAAGATCAGCAGTTTCTGACATAACCACCCTGTCTGGCACTAACAATCATTCCACGGTCAAAGTCACTCCGATCACATTTCTTCCCCATTCTGAGATTTGGTCTGAAAAACAGCTGAACCTCTTGGCTGATTAAATATTTGCATTAACACGTTGGTGTACAGGTTTACCAAATAAAGTGATGACTGAGTGTATATAGACAGGATGGTAACAGGTGTCAATGGAAAGCCACCTGATTAATGGAAGTGATACTGTTGTGGGTTAAGAATTATAGAAAGTACTGTGTGTGTAAAGTAGTAGACCAGCTTTAAATGCCACAAAATTCAGTTGTATTGGATTTAGATGCAAACATTTATAAAGTGTGCCTCCGAGCATATCTTCAAGGCTTGTCTCATACTGAATGACATGCAAAGTGGGCTGAGAATTTGGCTTTTAAGCAACTCCACTTCTAATTCAGTGATGTTAATGTATTTTGAAAGATGCGCAGACCACTGTGAAATTCTCAAAAGCAATTTCTAAATGTATGTATTTTTCTTCTTTTTATCTTCTCACTTGAGTTGGAATAATGTTGGAATAAGTTCCAACCTGCTACACTGAAACAACTAAAACTGGAACTCAAACAACAGGTAAGGATAAATAATTGAAAAATCTGAGACTCAATATAATGTGCTATTGGTGAAGTTGAAGTGGGATGATATTTGAAGCTACAACCTTTCATCATTAGTTAAACATCTGTGACCTTTTGGAAATTACTATAATGTGCAAACCATGTTATATGCAAATATGTAAGCAACCTCATGTTACCTATTTGTTTCTTGACAACACAGATTATTTTTATTTGTGTTAACTTTTTGAATGTGTATCCTCACTGTCATTTACAAATGTGGAATAAGTACTGCACATAATTGGCATTTCATAAACTATATTTTATACTCTTCTTGGTAATGACATTTAATTGGTATATGAGTCAAATTATTTTAATAGTTGTGTGCTCACATTCCCACCAGAATAATCAAGGATTCTTTTACTGAAATCAAAGTAGTATATTGGATTAAATATCTCCCCGTTGATATGTGCTGTCAAGATCCTGCCTATACTATTAAAAAATTCAGGAGTGCATGTGGCCACGACCACAATCAGCTGAATCAATATCTATTAAAAATACAAGTCTTGGAGGGAGAGGATTCGGGAAGACCCAGAAAAGGTTTGTGGGGAGGGGGGGTATTCTGTGCAATCAATAATTGATCAAAATGAACCGATAATAATATCTTGCTATATGTTCATAAGAGTCTGTAAATAACAGCACGTGGTAGCTCCACCTGCCAGAGTTTTAATAAAGCGTCATGGTCCCACTAAATACATAGCGTTACAGTTACTCATACTGTTTTTAGTTGGCGTAAAAATGAGTTTCTCCACTAGATGTCACAATTTCCATAAAAGTAGCCGAATTCGCAAAAACAATGGGGTTGAATTATGTCAAAGCATCTAGTTGATGCTGTCTTGGTTTTTTATCATTACTTACAGAACATTCACAATATAGCAAACCGGAAGTCTAAAATAAACAAAAAAAAGTTGCATACAAAGCGCGATTCTATTTTGTGCCCTCATATTCAGATTAAAACTAATGCTGCCAAGTTTGAAGTTTGATCGTCAGTCAGTAGCCCATTTGACCGACCGAATGCAGTTGCATCGAGGTTTATATATAGGTTTTTGCCAACGCGAAAGAAAGAATGCAATAGAACTCCTACTGCAGGGATCATGTGTCAGAAACTGCAGCGCAGAATCTTTCCCTTTTTTTGAATTTTGAATAGGTTCTCACCTTCATATCAAATAGAAGTAGCCTATAACAACTGCCGGTGTATGGGTTTACATCACCCGGCCCCACCAGGCTCCTGCATATTACCACAGGTCTAAATTGACCTATAGTTTACCTTATGAAAAAAAGATCTGCAATTCAACTATAATTCAATATAATTATTGCACGATTAGGCAGCTACTGCATTAGGCCATTGTGCAGAATTTTGGACATATTTCTTTTTTTATTGCACTATTATCATATTGCAGTTATAATGCAGTTTCCCCGCTTCGTGTGCAGTAGCTACTCATGAAGTAGAACTCTTTTGCATTTTACTGGGTTGTATTTCAGTTAAACTACAGTAATGTATAACTTCACAGAAGTGATTAATTAAGGGGTGAGATAAATTAATTACTGTTTATAATGCGTATAAATAAATAGCCTATGATAACACTGGGAAGATTAGTAAAATTGTATTTTATACCTTTACTAATGAAACATATGATGCGTAGTACATACAAGCCAAAAATACAATGACCAATTTCAGACAAAATGAGACAAAATTTGCTATGAGGCGATTTACCAGTGTACGGTTCAGCTCTTAAATCATTACCCTTTTAAGAAGATAAAACCACTGGAAAACTACTCAGGATGCACTTTGTGATATCACTTGCATTAAGATCGATTTCAGCCTATTTAGCCACGCGAACCGTAATGCAATTGTTTCCCTTGAGTTACCGTCATTTATGGAAGCAGAACATTTCTCTCTCATTGAATTACCGGACAGGCGGGGGTCTTGTCTCTTGTACTGTTGCCCTTTTAAGAATTGCCCCTAATAGCAATCCACGCTTTTGCTGAATTCTCTCTCTCTCACCCACTCTCGCTCTCTCGCTCTCTCTCTCTCATACACACATACTCTCCTCCTGTTGTTTTGAAACAGGTTTATGGTAATGAGAAGCCCACAAGGCGCTGGAGTAGCTAGTCGGAGCCATTTTAATCATTTACGCGAACTCAGCGAGGTGACAACGTCTCTGGGACTGGCTGAGAAGCTGTGGAGAGGGGAGTGCGGTTACCTTCTCTTTCCGATTGGATTACCTATCCTCCTGTTTGCTGGAATTATGGAAATGCGGCAACAAAAGAAACTGACTCGAATGAAAGTTTGAAGGAAGGCTTTTGCATTTATAGTGAGTCAAGGTGAATAATATCAACGAGAAATGCTCGGCATTAAGTGGGATTTGCTGTTTGTTATCACCGGGTGTTTAAAACTTGCCTCTTTGTCGGATTGCTACAGCGTGCACCTCAGTGCGGATGCGGAACCGGGAACTGTTATAGCAAACCTGGGGCAGAGCGGTACCTGTACCCTGGACCAGGTAATCGCCCCCAAATTCACAAAGACATTTGTTGAGACGGATGCTGCATCTGGGGTTGTGTTCATTTCGGGCATATTCGATTGCGCTGCCCTTTCGTCTAACCCCTTCACGGTGTACATCGCCGCGGACTGCAAAACAAATGTGTCCGGCTTCAGACACCTTCTCACTAGCCGGTACGATGTGCATGTGCATGGCAGGAACTGTTTCAGTAAGCACAAGAGGAAAACGAAATTGGACGTTGATGTAATCAGTTTGCTACAAGTTCACAGTCACCAGCTTGCTTGTTACAATGCTGATGCTCCGCTTTTCCATGTGGCGGATATATTGCCAGGCTCACCGGCTGGCAGCGAATTGCACTGCAGCGTGACCGGAGATTCACTATTCTACTTTTCGGCGGGAGGATTATTTGTTTCCGAGTGGCTCTGTTTGAAGCACAGCGTGTTGTTGGAACTGGATCTCCATTGTAACAGGTGTGTAAACAAGGGGCAATGTCCGGGTGCTGGGGAACAGAGGGATTCGGTGGCGAACGGCATCTCAATGCATTTGCGTATAGGCGTGGGCTCCTTCAAGCAGGAATACTTGGAGGGGCTGCTGCAGGTAGCTGCACAGTCAGAAGTAGGGATTGTAAGCAGGAGCAAGAGAAACGTCAACACCAGCCCCCAGTTCCAGCCTCCGATGTACCAGGTGGCTGTGCCAGAGAACAAGCCAGCGGGGACCCCGGTTGTCCTACTGAAAGCAGTGGATGCTGATGAAGGTGAGGCTGGCAGGCTGGAGTATGTTATAGAGGCTCTGTTTGACAGTCGCTCAAATAGTTTGTTTGCGGTGGACTCTGCCAGTGGTGCGGTCAATACTGTGGAGGTACTGGACCGTGAAACTAAGGACACCCACGTGTTCCGGGTAACCGCTGTGGACCACGGCACACCCCGCCGAACCGCAATGGCCACCCTCACCATTACTGTGAGTGACACCAACGATCATGACCCAGTTTTTGAACAGCAGGACTACAAGGAGAGTGTGCGGGAGAACCTAGAGATTGGGTACGAAGTGCTCACTGTTAGAGCCACGGATGGAGATTCCCCGATGAATGGCAATATCATCTACCGCATACTCAACAGCAATGGCTCCAACGACGTGTTTGAAATTGACTCTAGGTCCGGGGTAATCCGCACCAAGGGCTCAGTTGACCGCGAGGTGGTTGAGGCCTACATGCTTCTTGTGGAGGCGAATGACCAAGGCCGGGACCCAGGCCCACGCAGTTCCACAGCGACCGTCTATATTTCAGTGGAGGACGACAATGACAACGTCCCTCAGTTTAGTGAGAAGCGGTACATTGTGCAGGTGCGCGAGGACCTTCCACCCAACTCTGAGATCCTCAAGGTTAACGCCACTGACCAGGATCGTGGCAGCAATGCCGTGGTGCACTTCAGCATCATGAGCGGTAACACCAGGGGTCAGTTTTACATTGATGCCCAGAATGGTCAGATGGACCTGGTCAGTCATTTGGACTACGAGATCAACAAAGAGTACACGTTGCGGATCAGGGCACAGGACGGGGGGCGGCCGCCCCTCTCCAACATCAGTGGCCTCGTGACGGTGCAGGTTCTAGACGTTAATGACAACGCCCCCATTTTCGTCAGCACACCCTTCCAGGCGACCGTGCTGGAGAACGTGCCGGTGGGTTACTCCATCATCCACATCCAGGCCATCGACGCCGACTCGGGCGACAACTCGCGACTGGAGTATCGGCTCATCGAGACCACGCCCAACTTCCCCTTCGCTATCAACAACAGCACCGGGTGGATTATGGTGGCGGAAGAGCTAGACCGGGAGACCGTTGACTTTTACAACTTCGGGGTTGAGGCTCGTGACCAAGGTTACCCTCAGATGTCCTCATCTGCTAGTGTCAGCATTACCATTCTGGACGTGAATGACAACAATCCGCAGTTCACTCAGAAGTCCTACCACACGCGCCTGAACGAGGACGCAACTGTAGGCACCAGTGTGATGACTGTGTCAGCAGTGGACCGGGACATTAACAGTGTGGTCACGTACCAGATCTCCAGTGGGAACACGAGGAACCGCTTCTCCATCACCAGCCAGAGCGGTGGTGGTCTGATCACCCTGGCTCTTCCGCTGGACTACAAGCTGGAGCGCCAGTATGTGCTTAGCATCACTGCATCCGACGGCACACGGTTTGACACGGCCAAGGTGTTCGTCAACGTTACCGACACCAACACCCACCGCCCAGTCTTCCAGAGCTCTCACTACACGGTTAACATCAACGAGGACCGCCCCGTGGGAACCACGGTCGTGGTCATCAGTGCCACTGATGAGGACACTGGGGAGAACGCTCGTATCTCCTATTTCATGGAGGACAGCATCCCCCAGTTCAGCATTGACCTGGACACTGGGGCAGTCACCACCAAGATGGAGCTTGACTACGAGGACCAGGTCTCCTACACACTGGCCATCACGGCTAGGGACAATGGCATCCCTCAAAAGTCTGACACCACATATCTGGAGATTTTGGTGAATGACGTCAATGACAACTCCCCACAGTTCCTGCGTGACCAGTACACGGGTTCTGTAATGGAGGATGTTCCGGTCTTCACCAGTGTGGTGCAGGTCTCTGCCACCGACCGTGACTCCGGCCTCAACGGACGTGTCTTCTACACCTTCCAGGGGGGAGAGGACGGCGACGGTGACTTCATCATCGAGTCCACCTCAGGGATTGTGCGTTCTCTGCGTCGCTTGGACCGCGAAAACGTGCCGCTGTACAACCTTCGGGCTTTCGCCGTGGACAAAGGTGTCCCTCCAATGAAGACATCAGTGGACATCCAAGTGGCAGTAATGGATGTCAACGATAACCCTCCGGTGTTTGAGAAAGACGAGTTTGATATCTTTGTGGAGGAGAACAGCCCCATTGGCCTCGTGGTGGCTCATGTCACTGCCTCTGACCCGGACGAAGGGAGCAACGCACAGATCATGTACCAGATTGTGGAAGGGAATATCCCGGAAGTCTTCCAGTTAGACATTTTCTCCGGAGAGCTGACAGCCCTGATTGACCTGGACTATGAAACGCGATCAGAGTACGTCATCGTCGTGCAGGCCACCTCGGCCCCTTTAGTCAGCCGAGCCACTGTACACATAAGACTGATTGACAAGAATGACAACCTCCCTGTGCTCAAGAACTTCCAAATCATCTTCAATAACTATGTTACCAACAAGTCCAATAGCTTCCCCATGGGAGTGATTGGGCGTATTCCTGCCCATGACCCAGACGTGTCCGATAAGCTGCACTACAGCTTTGAGGCCGGAAATGAACTGGATCTGGTTATTCTGAACCAGAGTACCGGGGAGATCCGGCTGAGCAAAGCCCTGGACAACAATCGGCCGTTGGAAGCCACCATGAGGATCTCTGTGTCAGGTAAGGATAATAAAGGCTATTGTAATTTTATGTGTTTGCACACTGCTTAATATGGCCCCCAAGTTGATCCACTGCTTTATAATCTCAATAGTGTTCTGCTTCTGTATTTATAGTGGAATGATTACACCTGCATTAGGCCGAAATCAAGTCTAGTTTCTGGCTAGAGACTAGATATGTTATTACTTCCTGGCTTCCTGCTTTATAACAAAACATGGACGATAATAATAGCAAGATAAATAAATAAAAAATGCAGTAATAGGAGATGCTACAATGAGCCGTGCACAGAATTCATGCTGTTATAATATATTTATAAATAATAATATAATATAAGTTATAAATATATTTATATTTATAATATATGGAACATTTGGTCTAAATTAGATTTATATTCCAGAACTGACACGCTATGAAAGTATTGTGTAAGAATTGCTTTATGTGTTAGTGCCTTCTGTGTTTCAAAACAATATTTCTTCAAATACAATACCTATTTTGTTCATCACAGCACTTATTTTACCCATAGTCTATAGTTTCTTACATATTTTTTGAGGAGTTGGCTTTATTCTTAGTTGAAAATGAGTGTTACTGATAATCTACTTTGGTACTTTGTTCAGGAGTACTGAAATGGAAAGTACTGAATGCAAACTGAGAATTTAGCTTGCAAAACATATCCATATTGTTCTTATGATCTGTAATTGACTGCATAAATAATGCCAAATTGAATGAATGAAATATTGAGACTGCATGAGTGAGTAGCCTGGAGTATCTCGAAGTGAAAAGCTGCCTCAGGCTTGTAGGTCAATATCTGGCTGAAATTGCTTTTCAGCTTTTCTCTCTCAATGTTCTGTTAGTGCTGCTTTCTTATACGTAACTGCAGTATACCTAACCAAAACAATGAACGGAATTAAAATTGCACTAAAAACTGTCAAATCTACACCCCTTATTATTATTATTATGTATAAATAAATGTTGTTTTCCCTCAATATATTATATTTATTACACACCCTCACAAAAATATTTTTGACGTAGTTTGTCCAAAACAGTAGGTCATACTTTTAGTGCTTTACTGGGTATATGACAGATGTAGTAAACACTATGTGGATGAGCAGACAATAATTTTAACAAAAATTTTAACAAAATTTTTAATGAATTGGAACATCAGCCAGAAATATTTGTCAGTTTTCCGACATCTTTAGGATCGTGTCCACTTGTCCTTCACAGATCTTGAATCTGAGAAACTAGAAAGACCGAGCACTATCATTTAATGCAATGTGACATTTGTAGGGGATTGAGATCAAGGCAACATCAAAACAAATTGCTGACATTCTGCTCAAATTACCGTTGATGTAGTCTAAACCTATTTCTGACCCTCTGCTTCTCTGCTTTGGGGCTGGAGAGTACAGTAACTGCTGTGTTTCTCTGCTTTGGTGCTGTAGAATACAGTAACTGCTGTGTTTCTCTGCTTTGGTACTGTAGAATACAGTAACTGCTGTGCTTCTCTGATTTGGTGCTGTGGAATACAGTAACTGCTGTGCTTCTCTGATTTGGTGCTGTGGAATACAGTAACTGTTGTGCTTCTCTGCTTTGGTGCTGTAGAATACAGTAACTGTTGTGCTTCTCTGCTTTGGTGCTGTAGAATACAGTAACTGTTGTGCTTTTCAGCGATGGTGTTGAGAGATAATTGGCCAGGAATAGCCGCGGGATGATACCAGCGGCCTCGCCCCCTTTTAAATTCTCAGAGAGTACGGGGGGGGAAGCCCGGCGACAGACGCGAAAGCCGTGGGTCTTCAAGGGAACAATGGCGGCCGATTGACTCAGAGGCCAGCGATCTCGCTGGGGCCACGGTTGGGAACAGCTGTGGCTCAACCTGACCAATTAGGAGGCCGGTTTGTCCGCTGGGCCTGCACCTGCTGGGATATGTGTGTCAGCGTCCCCCCACGGAGGGGAACACGGAGAAGGCAAGCCAGGCCCTGTTTGAGATGGAGAGAATCATGAGATGAGGAGAGGTGGGGGGTGATGGTGGAGAAAAGCAAACAAAGGGAGCCAGGAAAAGATGGCCTACAGATATGGACCTGTATATGGGGAAACACAGCATAACACTTCAACAGGAGACATATTTATTAAAACAAGGAGCACATCAACATTTAGGCAGATGGAGAGAGAGATGAGAGACAGAGTGTCAGAGTGAGAGTAGGTGAGCAAGTGAGAGAGAGTGTGTGGGAGTGTGAGAGAGTTCATGTCTGGGTTTCGGTGGTCCTGATCTTATTTTGTCTACATCTTTGATGCTGTTGCCAGACAGTGAAGCTGAGGGTGAGCATTGATTGGATGGCTGACCGGTGTTTATGCCATTAGTCAGTGCCTACTAAAGCCCTCCGTGACACAGGCTCCCAAGCCCTGAGGGGAAACAATGAGGCAGGGAAGCTGACGTCATATTATCCCATACAGTAACTGACACAATGGATGTCTTCTGGAGGCAGTGAACTAGAAAGAGACCGTCTTGACACAACAGATGTAAACTTGAGCTCCATTGTCCATATCACGAAAAAAGAGCCACCCCCTCCAACTGCCCTGCTACTCATCCTGTCCTCAATTTACACATTGCGTAACCTATGCCATTCTGGCCTTAGTTTTAATATGACGGATGTTCTGTTACTCACAGTGTGGATGCCTTACTTGTCCTTTACTCACAAATGTGACTCGGTGGGTGCTGTTTGGGAAAGCAGGTGGAGGGAGCGAGTGTATCCTCCTGACTGGTGGACAGGTATCCCACCGGTGCCTGCTTGTGTCATGGCAGAGGTCGCAACAGGATAAGCTTTTTCCAGAGAGACAGTGGGTAGTCAACACCTTTGAGGATATGCTATCCTGTAGGACTAGGGTGTGGCTGTGTGTGTGTGTGTGTGTGTGTGTGTGTGTGTGTGTTTTTCCATGTCTGTGTCCGTGGAGACCGTGTGCATCTGTGTGTGAAGAGGTGGGGTTAACAATGAGGCTGGTGTGATAGGGATTATAGGTGAGAACTGTGCTCTGGTATACAGTCCACTGGTGTTCACCCTCATTCATCTTCTTCAAATAAAATCAACATTATGCATTTACACCTTTAGACAGTTATGAGTGATGCACAACATACTAGGATAAGTCTTTTAAGATGAAGATGGAATCAAAAACTACACAGCTAGAAATCGTCAGAGACTATTTCTAAAGACAAAGACAATGTGTGTTAAAAAGTACAGAAATAATCGCAAATGTGTCATGCCTAACCA
Organism: Conger conger; assembly: GCF_963514075.1. Lineage (NCBI taxonomy): Eukaryota > Metazoa > Chordata > Actinopteri > Anguilliformes > Congridae > Conger > Conger conger. The sequence continues at coordinate 23,065,395 of NC_083773.1, read as the reverse complement.
GGTCAGTAGACCCATCCGTTTCACTGCTGCAAGGGGAAAGCCTCAGATTGATGGACATAATGGATCAATTGATTAGCCTAAATTGCTGTGATAGCCACTTGTCACCCATTTAGCAGCTCTGCAGTAAGTATTCACCATTATGCGCTTTAATAATATACTGTAATTACCATAATAATCTGCTCTGTCTGTAATCTAGTGCGCAGACAAAACAGAAGCCAAATCCACTGATGTGGTGCCAGGGCATAAGTGTTAAAAGCCTTACATGTTAAAGGGGACTTGTTCAGAAACGGTTAGCTGACGGGAAATGGCTGTGGGTGCAGATAATTTCATCTGAAGCGATGCTGTAACGGCTCTGGATGATAGTGCTGAGGACAGCCTTCCAGGGGGCTCTGTGGTAATGTTATCATACCTGCCGGCTGGGAGAGGGGATCCAGAACAAGGGCTTAGTGCTTTAGATCTGCGTCCCTTTTTTCTTCTTTAATCATTTCGCTGTGAATGTTATCCGCCGTCCAGTGAATGACGCTCTCAACAGGAGGCTTATTTCCAGCACCTGGAGGCCTGTAGTGTACAGCGACGTGTGGTTTAGTCGCGCGCTGCGAGTGGCCAGATAGCTGTGGTGGTTTTAATCCTTTTCCTTCCATCATGTGAGCCGTCTGCACGTCGCACTGCTGAGTAGGACCAGGGAGAGAGACATCTGGCCTCCATGTCAGAAAATGCGTTGGTGACCCATCGGTGATATTTACAGTAAAGTCTTTTCTGGAACCCAGACATTCTTTATACATATAATGTGCTGTCAGGCATTGCTTCTTCTGTGTACAAAGGACAGTTTAGGTGGCCAAATGGCATGTTTATAAGGGGCAGTTAACCTCGTGTTCGGAAGGTTAGGCCTCCAGCCGATGATGTCTGTGATGTTTTTTGAAATTACAGAGTAATTATAGCTGGAGTCGAAGTCTAATTTGCATCTGTTTAATTTTTGTAGCAGGAGGGCATGCTTTACATTTCCCACTGGAACTTGTAAAAAAACAGCTTTGAGCTTTCGAAAATGCCAACCCATATCCCACTTTCATATGCACACAGACAACACTCTGTACACAGAATTACAAATAGGCCTACATTTAAAAAAACAAGGTCACCAGAGCTAGCTGTCAGCAGCATTTTCTTTTTTTACTGTAGAGAAAAAAAAGGTTCATTATTATAAAGAAACCTTTTTTGGGAGATGTCTTCAGGCAGATAAATGATGGCAGTTTCTTAGCTGGTTCCTTGTCCCAGTGTCCCATTTTCATAACGTACTCATTTCAGAAACATTTTTACTCCTGCCGAACTGCTGCTTGGCATCATGACAAGAAAAACACCTTCATCAGGAATCCTACCATCTCGCCTATCCTTTCACTCATGACCATTGACTCATAACGCTTTCCTGAAGGCATCTGAGTCCCCTGACTCAGTTTTCTAGGCCAGGGATACGGCCCTATTTTTAGCCTGAGGGTTTATCCTTTGCAGGATAAAATATTTTTTAAGGAAATCACACCAGGTGGAAATTTGTATTAACCAAATTAATTGGCATGAAAATGCAGTGGAGTGCTTCACGCTAATTTGAAGAATTAGTTAAGACTGCCTAAGGGTAGGATCCGGTGGCTCAGTCTTGGGGTGAGAATCAATTTTAAGGACTGCAAATATCTCACTTTATTAATTTTCTCTTTTCTCATATTGGCTCCTCTGGATTTTATTCCACTGTGCACGTTAAAGTAGACCTTCACGCCACCTTTTAAAGCGATACTTCGGTACGCCACTGCTGTGGTTGACTGGCCTTCACACAGGGTCCAGTTCAGGGGAGCTTCATTGCTGTAGTGTGAGACTGGAGTCCACCCATATCCCTGCCTCCCTGCCCTTTATGAGAAAGAGCATTCGTCATAGTCTTTCCTGGCGCACTGAAAGGTCCTCCCTCCTTTCCTTTCTCTTTCTCGGCCTCCATTATCCCCTCGTTTCTGTCTGTCCATCCCTCTCTCATTCTGTTAATCATCTCGGTGTCCCTCTTCCTGACGGAGCGCCTCCCGCCCCAACCCCTCTCTCCTCCACCTCTTTTCTCTTCCCTCCCTCTGTCCCTCCCCTCCCCTCTCCTTTTTAAGTCCTTCCACCCATTCTTTTATCCCTCTTTCTCCCGCCTTTGAAAGCGAGAAAAGGCCAGGAGACGTGCTTTGTTGAGTGAGCGTCGTCATGGTGACCCCAGCGATGCCTCAGAAATCCCTGCTGGGTGGGGACTGGGAGACTCTTCATTGTGGTGCAGTGGGACATGGGGGGAGGGGTAGAGCGTAAAGTGCAAAAACTGCCACTTTGCAACCAACTATCCCCCCTCCTGTTCCCAGGCATGCCCGGGGCCTTGGAATCTGCTGGCAGTGGTTACCCAGCATAAAGTGTTTTTTGTGTGTAAACCTCTTACTATGCAAAATTTCTTTGACATATAAGTCACTCTGTACATTTGTAACAGTGTTTTAATTGTATGACATCTTGGGCAGGTTTCACAGATGCAGATTTTGCCTAGTCCTAGAGTAAATTCAATTTTGAATAGAGATTCTCCCTACAAAACTGAATTTGTATTACTGTGTGACTAATCAATAGGTTTGATTTGCTTTAAATGATTAAACATTTCTGTGAAATAAGACATTTTTAAAAGCAAAGATGATTTATTTTTGCAGTAATTTTTCTCTTGGCATTGAGGCTTATTTGAGGCTTGTATTTGATGTAAAACCATGAGAAATTGTGTTCATTCTTTTCCTCAGAGCTAATTCCGATGGCTGAGTATCACAGAAGAGCATTGCGTGTCCGAGGCCTTTTGATTTGCGACGCGTAGATGTTGTGTGGAGTATTTGATTTCCTGCCCTCAGCTTGCATCACAATGGGATGGTTTCTTTTGTCCGACGCGGCCTCTCGCTCTGCTCCGTCGCTCCGGTGCGCTGGATGTGTGTGGGATGACATCATCCCTGCTCTTTCAGGGGTCAGAGCGGCGGGATTAGGCTTGGGGCATGGAGAGGTTAGCCCTAGCAGTGCGAGTGTACACCAATAGGTCCTCGTAATCACCCTGTGTGTGTAAACAGTGGGGGAATGGAGACGCCATCTCTTGCCTTGGGTTGCGTTTCCTTTGTCTTGAGTTTCTGTAAATCCTTAATGCATTGGCCTGAAATCTTCTGGAGCATTTCACAGCGGGGTTGGCTGGTGTGCACAGAACCTTGTTCTGCCTGTACGCCACCACTGTGACCTACCTGTGATTCGGGATGGTCTGCTGATACACTTACCATGCCTCCTTGGCTTTTTCTTCAGCATTAACATTTCCTTCAAATGCTCCACCAAAGGAAATTCTGTCCCAAATTGAAATTTCACATAATCCATTTAGGCGCTAAGCACCAGTGTAGCCTGTTTCCCATTTGTTTGAAGGATTTAAATGCCAGGGGGGATCTCTTAAAGAGATTGGCTTCCAGTTACTCAAATCATTACTCCTCAGCGATGCTTTAATGCATTCTTTTAGAGCGAAATTTTCTGCTTTCATATCCGGTGTTTCAGCTGTTTTTCAAATAAAACAATGCATTCCGTACTGTGTATTTGAGCAACAGGTTGGTGTGATTTTAAAGGGCACTGATTTTGAAAGCTATTTGTGCTCTGCATATCTGAGTCACATGTACTGCTTTTCTACAGTCCAGGGAATGAGCAAGCTGCTTGGTGTGTTTGTGACCTTGCAGCAAGGGGACTTCTTCGATTGCCAAGGTGCTCAAACTGTCACTTGCTGCAGTGACGCTTGTCGTAGCGGTTCACAGCTGGTGGTAAGGGCCCTGTTCACAGCTTAGACTCCCTGTGTAGAGATGGAGAGCTCAGTTAGCACCTCTGTTGTTCTGCACTCATCTTCACACGAGGTTCACGTGATTGACGGGAGAGGGGAAGAGTGCTGAGGATTGCACTGGCTGTGCTCAAATGGCACAATTATAATCAGAGCTCAGACAAACCTTCTAACAGGCTTTCTCATGCACAGCGCATGAATCAATACATATTGATCCATAGTTTCAAAACAACATAATTGCAGTAGAACTGAGGACGTCTGTAGGAAATTTAAGTAGCTCTTTATAATTGTGAGAACACCACAATCTACTCAGTAATGAGATGAGTGGCACAGTAAGATAATCCTTCGAAAGGTGATCCCGCCTTCATCTTTATCAATTAATTACATTGTGAAATAAATGCGTTTACCTTTGTAAAGTAGTGTAGGAACCATCTGGCAGTAGGACACACCCTTTGAACCTCCTGCAACAGCCACAGTCTGTTGGACTTCATCAGTATTTCCAATAGAATTTTCCAAAAAAAACAAAAAATCAATCAATTAATCAATTCAATAATAAAAAAAATTACATTGAAAAACATGTTTCATGAGCCTTGAGAATGTTTCTTTTTTATTCATTTGTTGGCATTTCATTTTTGTTTTCTTGGATGATGCTATAATGTTGCATTAATTTTAACAAAGGTAATGACTAAAATGAATGGCAAATCATAGCCAATCTTGAACCAGTTTGAATAATCATTAATGGGGAGAAAATGAAGTATTATCACACAATTCAAAGGACAAGACTGAAAATCACTCCTTTTGTCAGCAGAACACTCGTTTTAATCACACGTGTCTAAATATGGAAATTGTGCTGGCCTTAATTGTGTTTGCTCATAGAGAATTAAAGGTTTACAGCCCACTCCCGGTGAATCACACACTATTGACTTTAATTAAACGAGCTAATGGCGGTTAACTACGTATGTGACATCCATTCCCAAAATTTGATTGTTGGGCAGTACAGCTTCGTTATCTCTGGTCTATTATTTCTGTTCTAATGTCTGTAATATCACTTCAGGGTTTACATCTGACAAAGCCTGATCTGACAATTACCACAGTGTTTATGACATCTCTTAATTACAGGCCTCTGTTCTCTGTCTTTGAGTGGCTGCCATCTGGGACGGACAGTTTCGTCTTCCAACTGGCAAATGCTGCTCGGGGGGGCACAGTGTGTTCCTGGGGAGTATTTCAGCATGAGTTTGGACCTCATAATCATTATTTTCGAGAAAAAAAATCCCCACCATCATGTGGAATTTCGAGCCGAACTTCCAGCTGCTCTTGGATAACCCTTCCTTGGGAATACTCAGCTGAAGACTAATGCTTGTTGTGGAGACCTGCTTGTTTTTTTGCCTGGCTGTTTCAGCGTTCTGAAATAGTGTACGATTTGATACTTGGCACATTTCTATATTGTTCATGACTTGCTTGACTTGCTTGACTTGCAGGCGATCAGGGACGTTCACTCTGCTCTTCCCGTATAGACTTGTTTCCCCATTATCTTACTGTGAGTATTTTGTGCATCCTAGCCTCTGGGTCTGCTCGAGAAATCTCCAGGAAAAGCATTACTGCTTGTGCTCAACCAATCTCTGCATGAGTGCATCTGCACACATGCTGTGAAATGGCACTGATGTTGATGACCGTAACAGAGTAATTACCATTTCTTCTCTGAGCTAACGTAGAAAATATTATGAACATGTTTTATGCAGAATTTCACAGTGGACACTTGATGAATATTGCAGGTTTTATTCATTTTCCATCCTGTATTGTTTCAACGATGAGTTTTGGCTTGCTGTAAAATGTTTATTCCGTCAATTTCCCCATGTAAGCCTGTTTCCCTGTGGATAGACTGATGTGACATCATGGGGGCGTAGTGGTTAAAGTAAATGACTGGGACACGCAAGGTTGGTGGTTCTAATCCCGGTGTAGCCACAAAAAGATCTGCACAGCCATTGGGCCCTTGAGCAAGGCCCTTAACCCTGCATTGCTCCAGGGGAGGATGGTCTCCTGCTTAGTCTAATCAACTGTACATCACTCTGGATCAGAGTGTCTGCCAAATGCCAATAATGTAATAACATCATTGTGGAATCGGGGAGTGACCGTAGACAGGGACAGTTCAGGCTCTTTAGAAATCACTTTGTCTAAAGGAGTTTGTGGCTAGGTGCGAATGGGCTACAGGAAGTTTAATCAGGGGGGAGCCCGATCTGGCTGAGGTTTTTGGGATGCTGGGTGCTGACCCAAGTAACGGTTACGGCTGCTCCCCCTCCTCCCGCTGCCCCCAGAAAGGTCTTTGCAGGGGGCAAGTAGGGGTTAATACTTTGGCCCCCTTAGACTCCCTCCCTGCCTTTCCCCCATTCCCCACTCTCTTCCAGTCCCATTGCAGTTGCCACCATCTGTCCATGTTAGCATCCATCCACTGAAGACGCTGACTTCCTCACCTCATTCTGGGACATTAATCACCACCGGGGCCCCCTGTTTCTGGCTGCTGATTGGCCGCTGAGGCGGATTATGCCCGCCCCCCTGCTGAGCTCGCCCTCTTCATGTCAGTGTTAATGGACGAGAACTTTAATTTGGTTCCCATGACATCCTGGAACTCTACCATAAATGGGGCAGCATTAAGGTCTTTTAGTCTGTTGTGAGGTGTGCTAAAAATGGGTAGACTATATATGTATACAACATGTATGTATAAATCTCTCATGGTTTCTTTCTTTCCACTTTCCATCTCTCTAGGTCACGCACTCTCTCTACCCTCTCTCCTCACTCTCCATCTCCCCCTCTCTCTCCTTCTCTTTCTCTCTCTCGCACACTCTCTCCCTCGTTCTACCCCCCTCCCCCAATTAGCAAGCCAACGGCATGAAAATGAAGTAACTTGGACCTGAAACTCTAGCGTGACATTTAGTGACTCACAGGATGTCATGTCTTGTTACGTGCTGCCACACTCGTGATGGTGGGTAATATGTAAACATGTCCGACGCACAACTTTTTTCCCTGCGTGCATGCGTCTGTAAAGTGGGACAGTGTGTCACGTGTCCTAAACAATGATGTCATCACTTAGTTCCACCTACTTCACAAAGCTTTTTGAACATTTTAGAATACATTTGCATTTTTTTTAAAACGTTGCATTTTTCTTTGAACCAGCTATTTAGTGTTAAAGAATAAAAATTTATGTTGCTGCTGGGTTTTCAGATCTTTTCAAGGTGACCCTTATTAAACAAGCAGCTCTTTTCCACAGAGACTTAGATGGCTGGATCACTGCTGAAGCTACACTCATACATTAGCCAGGACAAGGCAGATAATCTTAGATGGCGTAATTTATGTATTTAATTATCCAAGGGTAAACGCTGTCAAATGAATTCCATTGAACTATCTCTCCCTCTTTGTTGCCGTTTACCTCCATGTTTGAAGGTACTCATTTGCACTGGTCTCTATGGTATGACTATGGCCCATATATTTTTTTAGTACTTAATTTTCAATTAAATTAATTTTTAAATGGACATCATTGAAATTGCGGTTACACCTCCAAAAAAGTAGTACATTTGAGCTGTACTCATAGTAAGTACAGTATGTTGAGAGCACATTGCTCACAATATGACCGCTGGAATGGACGTTTTGTAAATGTTCATTATTATGTCCAGTTAAGCCATTGCACATGTAGTGAGAATTGAAATGATTTGTTACTTGCCATTGTTCTTGTATACTGAGCCTTCATATCTTTGTAAAGTATGAAATATATCAAGCTGTTCTACTCAACATAAGCACTTGGTTACATTGGTTACTTGGTTGGTCCACAGTCCAGCTTCAGTTGGAATTTCTGCATCAAGTACAGTTAAGTGCTGACATTTTGATTGAGCGGAATTTAAGCTGCTTTTTCATGTAAAGTAATGGATCCATTTCTCACATCCCCTGAGTTTACACTGAGGTCTTGGTGCTGGTGGAGCAGCACTGGTCAGTGGGGCACAGGGTGCCACTGGAGGGGGTGTCCCTTTCCCTGGATCCGTGTTTGCCGCCCACCCGATCCTGATCAACTCTGACTCTGTCATTTTCCTGATGCAATACGCACCATCCAACGGACCAAGATCTGTCCTTCCTGGTTCCCCTTTTTACTCAGTCTCTCTCACTTGCTCTCTCTGTCTTTATGATGCACTCATTCTCTCATTCTTGCTGTCTGTCTCTAACCAATTAGGCCTATTCTTTTTGTCTTTTATCTGTCCTTGCAAGAAATAGCCTCGTTTACACTTGAGACCTACAATTTTCCCTGGATTTAAGCTGTTTGTCTACAGTTTGGTCCACTGCATATCCAATGATGGGCCTCTGCTGTTTGGACTTATTATTCTAAAAAGTGTAGGTAAATCTGGTAGATCAATATGAATTCCACCTCAGAGAAATCTGATTTCATGCTCTCTCTTTTTTTCTTTTTTTTTTGCCCTTGTTTTTTTGTTTTCTCAAATTTTCTTCTCAAATTTGGAATATCCAGTGAGCCTGTCTGGTCACTCCTGTGCTGTTTCTGGTGTTATTCGTTTGACCATGTTGGATTCCCAGGGGTTTGTTTTGTGCCTGTTTTGGACAGTTGTCCATATGTGTTGAGTTTGTTGTTGTGGAGCCGGATGTGCTTCACGGTTAGACTCCCAGGTTGGACGGCCCTGACATGGAGACTCGAGGGGAGCAGAGGAGTGCCAGAGAGTATCACAGCTTGCTGTGAGATCCCGGCCTCCTCCTGAGGGCCTGACCGCTCACCTCACTGGCAGACGTGCCCGCTGCTCCTCGCACCGAGCCCACTGAGGCGAACCCATGCGCTAACGTGCTAACGCGCTGGCAGACATGAAAAGGCTTAATCTCTCACTGGCGCCGGGCATGAGCAGGGGCAGTTCCTGGCATCGGAGGCGATGGGGGCTGCAGCACAGGACTGGCAGTGCTGTCGTATTAGCCAGCCTTTGCCCTGTCTTCTCGCCCTACAGTTCCCAAACACGGGTCTACAGATCAGCAATGGTCCCAAACAACATGGCTGCCGCAGCCCAGGAATTAGTTAGTCATAGTGAAAAACATGATATTTCTGACAATAGGTCCTTGAGACTTAATTGACACTAAATTGCTGGTCCACGGGCTGAGAGAATTTGTTGTACTGTTGTAGCCCTGGTTCTGCCCGGCTGCCTAGCCCTGGTTCTGACCTGTTTCTTGGCCCAGGTTCTGACCCGTTGCTTGGTGTGGGTGATGCCTTGTTGCTTGGCCTGTACTATGCCGCTTGGCCCTTCCACAGGCATCAGCCCTGCCACTGGCAGTGCTTCACGATCAGTCTGGCATAAGCCTTCATAATTCTAGTCATTTGACGGAGGCTGTGGCTAACCGTAAGCCAGCCGGGCTAATCGCGCGGCTCAGGGATTGTGATTGCTTAGAGAGTCGTGTAATCGGCTGATGTGAGTCTGGCTTTCCATCATTCAGCGACAGAGACATTGTGTCTTTTGAATAACTGACCAAGGATGCTGCAATGATCGGGCTTGGTCGTAAATAAGGGGAATGACATCCCTGCATGTATAAAAATGCTGGGAAGTGTGGTCCGCTATACCTACAGCCTGCATGCTTGCACAAGGACGTTGACAGAAGGCAGGAGCATGTTTTTTCATGAGCTTCACTGACCGCGTTACTGTCTCATGAACAACGAGGTCTCAGGTGATGTCAGCATGGAGCTCAGAGAGAAAGAGCGCCATCAAACAGCGACGGACAGAATCCCCAGGATCTTTACGTCTGTTATTGGCTAATTAAAGCCCAAACAGCCAAACAGTCGCTGATCAGTTAATAAATACACACTGCAAGTATGTACTGTGAGACAGTATCCTCAAAAGTGAAAAGCCTCCTCACTGTAGGCCCATTGATGTCACTGACACACTGCACAGTGAAGACAACTGTACATTTCTATTTTCCATTTGAGCGACAGATTTCATTTCCTAGCTTCACATAAGCCCGGAAAATAACTTCATCACATTGCAGCCTTGCAGCCTCTATTGATAGGTCTCTATTTGTCATAGCTGCGGGTTGCCAAAAACCATAGCAACCTGCTGGCTTCATTTCTCCTAAGCTTTTGATTGCTCGTACAAAAATGTCACTTGGACAGGAAGAAGCAGAATTACTCTAAGCTGTTTACCTTTGGGTATTGATGGAAGATAATAGAAATGTGAAAGTGTTAAAACCGGCAGTCATTATTGTACAATGTTTAAGCAGATCCTCATTTTCTACTCGGGGAGACATGGTGACTCATCTGAACGAGCTCGCAGGCAGGGGGGCCAGTTGAATGCTCCACGCTGATCTGCGTTTCAGCGTGAAAGATGGTCCGTATAATCGGAACCGAGGAAGATGTCATGCAGTTTATTAGTGGATGTACCAACACAAATCTCTCTCTTCAATGCTTTTTAAAATGCATGGCAGAGCTGCGCTACACGTCTCTGCAAACAAGCGAACGTGCGCAGGAACGGGGAGACGTCGGAGATGAGCGTCTGTCTGTCAGCGAAAGCGTGTGAAACAGCCCCGCTGACGGGTTTTTCAGAGGAAGGAGACGTGTACGCGGCGGGAGATGAGTACCGTCGACGTCTCCGCCTGTGCCGTCGCTCCGGGCCGATGAGCCGCCCTTAAATCTGTAAATAACGGCCTCGGCGCGGGCGACAGTTACATTCAAACGCTGTGTTTGGAAATGCGTCCACGAGCGTCACTGGAAGCCCTGGGTCTCTGTGGCACGCGTCAGGCTGCTCCCTGGATCATACGCATCACCAGGATCCACACCGATCGTCGTCCGCATCCTGCCACTGGACACTCTCCCCCAGCCCTGCGGTGTGATACTGCACACATCATATCCAGCTGTTAATGTCAGGGAGCTGAGCTTTCTTAATGGTGCAAACTCACCAACAAACCCAACAACTGGCAACGGGGTGGGTATGTGTCCAGAAATCTAGGAAAACGTGCACAGATAGGCCTACAACCAGTATTTAGGCCTATATATGGACTAAATATACACTATATGTAGCTGACCTTTGTGGCGGTTTACACACCGCCCCAGGTTGGGAGAAATATTGAGCATGAGATTAATACACAGATGAGAGAGTATTCAGTGACTCATGATCTGCTTTCAGTTGTTCTCTTTGGAGGGTCCAGGGAGTGTAAGTCGGGTCTTTAGGACCCTGTTATTGGGCCATGGATTATTTCCTTTTCTAGTCTCCTTTATTGAAACAAATGTACAGAGGAATTGAGTAATACATCAAATGGAAAATAAAAACATAATTGCATGACAATGATTCATATTTCAGTCGTCTGTACTGCATTGTTTTCAAAGATTTAGTCCGAATTTGCAGTTCATTGGACCTTAAAGACTCGTAATACATGCTTTTGTTCATTTCACCATTATCCAGTGATCTTTAACACTATTGACAGTTCTGTTAATATATGTATTGTAAATGTCTGTCATCCTCATATTTTTTCCACATTCCGATAGTGTATCTCCTCTGTTCAGACTGTAAAAAAATGTCATGCTTGGAAGCCGTAATGATGCTCAGGAAGGGGTGTAAATATTTGTTTTTTGGTACACTGACTTGCATATTAGAAATGCATAAAGTTGACCCTTGTGCACGTCACAGCCCTATCTGAGGCCAGTATTCACTGGCATTTGTAAGATATGACGGTTGTGGTTGCCCGGCATGTTCTTGGCAGGAGCCACGGTAACGGTATCCGAGGAACCAGCGGATTTGAACCCGCTCTTCATCAGGCGGGACCAAGCAAATGAACTCAACGATCCAGAGACATGATTTATCAGAAAATTACATACAGTAACTGAATCTTCAACCTGCATTTTATCGCCTACAAGGCTCTGTCCATGTTTGTGGCAAACGGTAGACTTTAGCAACTAAGCCTCATGGGAATTTGGCTGGGTTTCTTTTACTCACATGACTTCCAAAACGGCATAGACTGTGGGAACAGAATTTGAGCCAATATCAATATCCATGTATGTCTGCATTAGACAATTCCCTATGCAATTGATAGGAGGCTAAATTACCGTGCATATCTAATTAGTCTGTTGGTCTGCCTCTCTTTCTCCATTCCTGTGTGAATACTCACCTGTGGATAGGAACCTTGGTTATAAACAGGGTGTAACCCATAGACTGACAAAGCAATATGGACCCAAGCGCCTGTGCTGTCACGCACTAACTACCCAGGGGCTCGTAAAAAGCCATTTGAAAGGGTACACGTGAAGTTGGTCTTCGCCATGTTGTACAGTTTGGAGCCAGAGACGGTAGAGAACAGCAGTGGCGGTTGTGATCAACGTCTCTCTATAAGACCAGGAAATGAGCTTTAGAAATAAAGGCCAGCTCTGGCTGCGTGGTGTAACCCGATGTAGATATATTTAGCGGACAGTAGGAGAGAGCGCAGGGAGGGGGTGCTGTCAGGGTGTGAGTAACCCCGCTGATAAAGATGCTGTATTGGAGAGGGAGAGCGCAGTGCTGTCAGACCTAATGGGTCAGGAAAGGTCATGAGGACACAATCCTTAGATAAGCTGGCCGGTCACGTACGCACAGTGTCAAACCATATCTGTATGAAGATTTACATTGTAGGCAGTTAGCTGATGTTATCCAGAATGATTTATATAGCATAGTTTACATTCTTTACACACGGTCCATCTACAGCATACTGCTGCAGAGTTACTGAAGCGGTTCTGGCTAAGTACCTTACACTGCAGTGTCCCTCCTGTTTGCCAGCCCGGTTCCTTAACCTTCATGCACTGCTGCTGTAGTACTGCATCAGCTCCCTGTGTTTAATACCCCCGTGAACCGCTCCATGGAAGACCAGAAATCTGGACCCGTGCAGTTTTGTACCACTAATTCTTCATAGATTTTTTCAGTGTGAGGGAATTATTGGCAAATGCATCATTTTGTTTGTAGAGTCAGCAGATACTATGGGCCATGCCAAACGCTTGTCGTCAACATGGCTGGGTGGGGCAACTGCTCAAATGAAATCTACAAACATATAATGTGTTCTGTTGAGTGACTGCAAATGTAAGATAGAAATCCTCACAATTTAATATCCTCTTGCAGTATTTGCACCCTCCAAATGTCTTGTGGGAATAAATGAAGAAAAGGCTTGCCTCTCACTGGGTTGAACAGTGTTTTAACTGTCCTACTTTTGAAGTGATTGGTATGCATTGCATATCCTCCAAATGTATTTTTTAAAAGCACATAACATGCGCCAGTGATTGGGTGCCTGCGGTTTGTGTGCGTGTGCCTGTGTGTTTTCATGTGTATGTGTGTGCATGTACTGTATGTGTTTGTGTGTGTGTGCATGCTCATGTGTTTATTGTGTTTGTGTGTGTGTGTGTGTTTATGTGTGTAGGTGTGAGCATGCATGTGTGTTTGTGTTTTATTTGTGTGAGTGTGTGTGTGCGTGTATGTGCATTTGTGTGTGTGTGTGTGTGTGTGTGTGTGTGTGTGTTTATGTGTTTTGGCATGTGGGAGAGTGCTACACTCCCCTAATTTTGGGAGCTCTTTCTAATTAGGGGCCTCAGTGACTGGGGACCTGGAGTGGCTGGACTGAAGAGGTCCAGATTAAAGCCTTGTTAAACACCGGGTCCTCTCCCTTTCTGGCCCTGGCTGCCCACAATGGGCCAGGCCTGGGGGCCGCTGGCTTCGCCGTTTGCTTCTGTGGGTTCTTGTCCATAAAAGCTCTGGGGCTTCTCTCCCTGGCTCCTGTCCAGGGCCCCTGAAACAAAGGCCCCCATTGATGATTATTTGGGGAAAGGCACAAGCTTGTTTTCGCTCTTGGTTTGATTTGATTACGTGTTTGGCTTTCTTCCTCCGCTTGCCTGAAAAGCAATTGGTAATCTCCTGTCCAGCAGCAAAACCTGTTACTGAGGAATAATGCATCCCTACCTTCAGTCACAAATACATCCTGTTTCATTTAAATCTAATAGGAATATAAATTTTGAAAGATGGAAAAAAAAAAACTTCTAAATCATTCATTTTGTTATTGAAAGATTTTAAATTGGCAGTATTTGCCATTATAAAAGCCATTATAAAAGCATTATATATTAATTTAGGCTATGGCCTACATACAGTAAAAAAACAATGCGATGAAATCCAATGAATCCAATGCAATGTGTTTCCTGTGTGTGCGTGCACACGCGTGCTGTAGAGTACTGTAGTTGGTAACATGCACCTTTTGCTTGACAGTTCACTGCTGTGAGTCTGGGCCCCATCATAGCAGTGGGATATAATTTGCTTTGTCCAACAGGGTTAGGTGGGCTTAAGTTGGACAGGCTTCCCTGACTTAAAACCACAGTATCACCTCTATACTCACCCGGCACCTGCAGGTGACCAGTTGTCTTTAGGGAAAGGTGTGCCTCTCCTCCGATTAGCTCAAGCTCTCTTGTAGTATTTTGTATAGGTTGTGGCGTGGAAAACAGTCACTGGTTTATTGGGGAGCCTATTGAAGATCATGTCCTTCAGATACTGTCTGCATAGATGGGGGTGGCATATTACATGAGTGTGATTTGCAAATGAGAAATGTTCGTGTTCATTGGCGTGTGTATAGTGCTGTTTGTATTGTATTATTGGCTTGTGTACTCTGCTCATGTTTATGAAGTGCATAGGTTTATTCCTTGTTCTAAAATATAGTCTTGTCTGTAAGTTATGTGAACAGGCATTCTTTTCTCAGGCACTAAACACTATAACTAATTTTGAAATGTATTATCAATAGATAGACTTACTGCTACGTTTTATATGCGCTTCAATGTCAGCGTCCCGTTGGCTCACTAGCGCCCCTGTGGTTTCCCCCCCTCATGTCTGCAGATGGGATCCATACGGTGGCAGCGCAGTGCCTCCTGCAGGTGACCATCATCACGGACGAGATGCTGTCCAACAGCATCACCCTGCGGCTGGCCAACACCTCCCAGGAGCGCTTCCTCTCCCTGCTGCTGGCCCAGTTCCTGGAGGGCGTGGCCCGCGTGCTGTCGGCGGCACGGCAGGACATCGTCGTCTTCAACATCCAGGACGACACGGACGTGAGCGCCGGCATCCTGAACGTCAGCCTGTCGGTGGCGGGCGGGCGGCGGGGCCGCTTCTTCGGCTCCGAGGAGCTGCAGGAGCGCCTCTACCTCAACCGCAGCCTGCTGGCGCGCATCTCGTCCCAGCGCGTGCTGCCCTTCGACGACAACATCTGCCTGCGCGAGCCCTGCGAGAACTACATGAAGTGCGTCTCCGTGCTCAAGTTCGACAGCCTGGCGCCCTTCATCGCCTCCGACACCATCCTCTTCCGCCCCATCCACCCCATCAACGGCCTGCGCTGCCGCTGCCCGCCCGGCTTCACCGGGGACTTCTGCGAGACGGAGATCGACCTGTGCTACTCCAAGCCCTGCGGCCTGCACGGCGTGTGCCGCAGCCGCGAGGGGGGGTACACCTGCCAGTGCTTCCAGGACTACACCGGTGAGTCTGCGCCTCTCTTTTACTCATTTAACCCTTCCTTAAAGGCTCCTTCTTCCTTATTTTTATCATGGTAGTAATAGATATCAAATATAGCATGGTTTGTTTCTCTTAAGCTTTAAACAGAACATTTTAAGCACGTGTTCGTGCTCAGCAAAACCAGACTGCTGATTTGGCATTGCAATACAATTCCCATAAAGCATTTTACTTAATATCTATAGGCATCACGTACGATTTGCAATTAACTATGGGCGCTGGACCTAAGGGGGACATGGAAATGGGTGCGTACACGATCTGTCACGATGAGACTAAAACGATGGGAACATCATCTTATGTTGCAGCGTCTCTGTAGACGCGGGCCCCCTAGCTTATAATGGGCTGAATGGCCACCGTTATTACACCCAGTCAGCAAAAGGCCTGTTTACAGAGTTACAGAGTATCTCCCTGCTAACTTTTTTGCAGACTCTTCTATTTTAATATTCTGTATATATATATATATATATATATATATATGCAACTATGCAGGATAAAACTATCTTTAATATAATCTTTGGTGTGAAATACATTTTCAGTGAAGCGAGTTATGTATTCATACTTGTTCCAGTATTGATTTTATTTACTCCTTAAAGAAATATATTTGCACTTATTAGAATGAAAAAAAAAACTTTCAAAAAATAAAACTGTTACAGTAAAGCTAAATCTGAGCAGTACCAATCAGTTACGTTACACAAGCATGTAATTAAAACCAGAAAAAAAGTCTCAGTTCAGAGCTAACTTCCATATCTCTCAAACTCAAATTAATTAATGATCGCTGCGGTTGTCACTTTATGTGTCTGAGCAAGAATTGGCCCACTCATGTGACTTTGTGCAGGGTCAGTGGGTTGGCCCACGAGCACTGAATGGGCTTCAACCCTAGAAGGGCTGAAGTTACCTAGCAACGGGACAGAAATCGAAACAATTTGGCCGATCGCATAGCAGGGAGAAAGTTGCATGGCAACAGTGGTGGGTGGTGTGGAAGACACCATTGACTTGAATGGCAGGCCAAGCCCATTGAAAATCATCCCATGGTGTGGCCGGCATTCTGGTGGATGGAAGTGGAGTTAACTGGGACATGGATGTAGAGGAATGGATGAATATGCCTACCCAGACACAAGCACATTTTTCTCTCACTGGGGACCCCCATCCCTCTTGTGTCACCTCTATGCTGGCTTCTTTTGTGCCTGAGCCTGCTCAGACCCAGGGCCTTCACCTGTAGTCTGATTTTTGTAATTGCTTAATCGTATCAAAGTGTTCAAAATGCAAATAGGCTGATATGAAGATTTGAATCTAATAAACTAACTCCGATTGAATGTAGCCTATCCCATATATTCACTATCAGTGCTGTACGCACTTAAAATGATTTTAGTGATGTGCAAATGTACATTATAGTTTTAATTTATAGTTGCACATACAATATTCATAGTGTATGTGTGCTGATTGAATTATTTGTTTATCCAGGGTGCGTATTGCTTTTTTGTAGGCAGATTTTAAAATCAATAAATATTCCCAGATAATACTCAGACTATTCTACAGTTGGGTACAATTATCCTAGAATACACCATATAAAATCATTTTTGCTCATATCCAGGGACACCATGCCTGACCCAGTCCCTCCCTGGAATTGTACCCTCCACTTTACATACATAAGAGATGCAGGATGTATTAATCTTAGAGGATGGGACTGTACAGACAGATCAGACGGCAGTGTGAGAATAGATGCAATGAGCCCATTAGACCCTATACTGTATACTGTAAATGTGGTTCCCTAATGCTGCATGTCCTTACTGGGGTCAGGGGAACACAGAAGGCTGCAATGTAATGACTGATATCGTGGCACAACCCGAGAGCGAGGATGATAAAAATAAGAGGATCAGAAATATAACGGAAGATGCTCCTCAATTATGTATGAATTCCAAGCCAGAGAAAATCTTGTTTCCAGCCAATGAATTTCCCCCTGGAAAAAAAAAAATATTAGAGGATTTTAAAAATGCGCATAATATGCAGCTGGAGCGCTCATAAGTGCCATAACTCAGTTAATGAAAGCATCATTTTCCTCTGAAGATATGGATTAGTTCTGTATTTCCACATCTAAAGAAGATTAAAGGCCTCCAGTGCCCTTCCTGACCAAGTGAATTTCAATGGTAAAAGATAAGATATACTATTATAGCTCTTTATAAAATGTTTATTATAGCTCAGAAATATTACAGAATGTCTGCATGACTGTTACAGTCGGCTAGTTTATTTCATACTTTGTCTAATTTATCCCACTCTTCCTTACTGCGTCAATATTTGTAATAATGAAATCAATCGCTTTCTTATTGCCTAGATTCCTAGATTGAACATGCACACACGTGCGCACATACGTGCAAGCACACACGCGTGCTCCATAGTATGCAAACTTTGCCATTTCCTACTTCAAAACATAGTGGACTAATAAAAGCATTTGTGATTACTGCAGTTGTAACAAAGCATAAACATAAACAGTTTAGTAATGAAGTTATAAATATGTGTAGGCTGCACGGTTAGGAGCAACGCAAGTAGTCTACATTGAAAGGCCAGTTACTGGATCATAGTTTTGTTTTAAACAAAGATAGTTGGAAATTACAATCATTTATATGTCAGCAATCTAAGCGCCATTAATTTGTTACGTGCTTTTTATGTCCAGCTAATCTTTCTTTGGAGTTCATTTGAGATGCTTAGATAGTTTGGAGCTCATTTCTAATTACTTTCAAACTGCAGTTTGGTATAATATGAAATGATCATTGTAACACAGACCCAGTAATTGTTCATTAAAAGGCCACAAGTGTCCTTTGATACACAGGGCTTGTGTGTTTTAAATTACTGTATAATTATGTTTTTTCTGCTTATTGTTGAATGATTGTTTATTGTTGAATCTGGCCGCTGTAACTACGTTTCCTTGTTGCTCGGATTACCCGAAAGCGATCCCTTGCATTTGTATAGCATGTGAAAACAGAAAGCAGGGCCTGTTCTGTGGATGGGGAAATATAAGGTTCATGGCGCTTTTTAAGCCGTACGGCGTGCCCCATTTCTGTTTTTTCCGGCTCCGCGCTTCCCTAATTGGACGGGATAAGCATCCACTCCAGTGTCTTTGGTCTGCTGCACCTGTCGAGCACTGGCCATCTGTGTGCTTCCCCGTTTTTGGGATTTTGGGAATTCGTGCACCAGGGTTCCATCACACACAGCGTTTGAGAAAGTCCCCTCTGCTTGTTTACAAAGCTTTGACGTGATCATATGAGGCAAACGTGCTGGGGGTTGAAAGTAATTTTCCATTAAATTATTATCTGCTTTGCGTTTGACCTGACGCATTAGAGGGGGAGAGGGGGAGGGCAGGAGCGGGGGTGTGCATGGGCTTTGCGGCTCTCAGAAGTTTTCACGATGTGCGCGTCTCTGTACACACAGCTGGGTTCCAGTGGAGTGCTTGTGGTCATGTGACCCACTCAGTGATGTAACGGCAGCCTGCCACTTGCCTTTGACCCCTCAGGTCCAAGGTCAGGGGCCCTGAGAGCGCCTCCGCTCTGCTGCCAGGGTTGTGGAGCGGGAGCGTTAACGCCGCGCGGAGCCTCTCTGTGGGCACGTGGGCGCTGGAGTGTGAGGGACTGCGGATGATGGCAGATGGAGTGTGGGAGGAATTATCAAGAAGACCAATTATTTATAATTCTGTTGGCGGAGACGAGAAGCCGCAGCGGACTTCAGCTGGTCCGAGTCCAGCGGCTACAGCGAAATTGGCCATCATTCCCATCACTGAGCACTCATTCCCATCACTGAGCACTCGTCCCATCACTGAGCACTCATCCCATCACTGAGCACTCGTTCCCATCACTGAGCACTCGTTCTCATCACTGAGCACTCATTCCCATCACTGTAAGTGAGCCGGTCCTGTTGCCTCAGCGCTGCCTCTTTTCATGTGTGTAGGAGCAGGCTGTTAAGAGAGAACTAAGAGTGGTGTTTTACTTTGGGGGAAAATGTTCTCATTGTAAGACTCTTTTTTTTTTTTTGAGTCTATAAGGCTTAGCTAGAGGAGCCTGCCCTTGGAGGAGGCCATTGTGACGCAAATCGGTGGTGGATTAATTATATTCTTTTCTCTGAGTTTCTCAGATGGAGGGGAGGGACGGCTAGAGCAAGTTAGTGCCGAGAATTTATCTGGGGTCACCTGCATTCCTGTGAGTGTTCCGTGGGGTCCCGGGGGAAATCTGAAGATTGAGCACGGATCGACTGTTTTTCCCAGCAGAAATGCCACGGGGTCGTAGGGTCATATCCACTTGTGGAGGCAGTGTATGGTTACACCTACCTCAGGCCCTGCTCCCATCTGTGCTCTTTCTCTAATGGGTCACTCTGTCCTTCCAGCCTCACACCAGTTACCCCACTGTTTCAGTCGGGGCAGGTTTTGGTCTGAGCTTCCCAAACTGTTTGGCTGACAGGGGCCTTGCATTTGAATGTAAAATCGAAGCTCACCGGCACTGTTGTCAATGTTTAAACTAATCGGAGATAACCATCTGTGTAGGAATGTAGTCTTATGCAGAAAAATGTTAAAACTTTGGTCTGAAGGGTGAGGTCGCATGCGTTCAAGGCAAGGGGTTAGTGAAATATTGGACCAACAGATTTGCAGTCTAAATGCAGCCTTGTGTTGTGTTTAAAATATATATTTTTCCTTTTCACATTAGCCGAATGAAAGACCGCTTTTGAGGTTATGCACATAATTAATTAGCCCTTAATCTACCTGCACGACTGGCCACATGCGCTCATCTGTGCTGATTTAAAGTGCCTTTGAGTAAACAGCTCGCTCTGCTCACAGAAGCAGACTGTAAATCTGTCGCTGAACTCTCAGAGTCGTTAAACTCTTAGAGGCAGCGGCGTTCGCTTGTTGGGCTGAGTTACGCCAGGGCAGTTCCAGCAGAGCCCGCCGCGGTATCCTGGAGCGCTGGAGGCTGGGGGCCAGAACTGACTCCTGCTCCCTCACGCTCCAGCGGAGAGGCAGTGTGTTTCCGTTAAACTAGCACCCCGGAGCGCGCCTTTTACCCGTGTCAGCCTGGATATGGGCCGGTTTTAATACTTCTTATCAGCATCCCCACACTGCCGATTGGTCCGGCCCTGCGGCCCTTACTTCCTGTTCATCTGACCTGCTTTGCAGACGTCGCCTCAGATTGAGCAATGGGGTTTGCAAAACGTTCCTGGCACCAGGGGTCTGCTGTTTGAAGTGAGGGCGATCGTGCCGGGCAGTACCCTCTCCTTTAGAATACCAGACAAACTGGTTCTGTGTGAAGGAGTGTGTGCTGAGGGAGGAGGAGGTGGTGGTTAGAGGGGGTTGAGGTTGAGGTGAAGGAGGGCTGAAAGATGGTAAGGTCTAATTATGTGTGCTTGCTGAGGTGGGGGATTTGCTGTTCAATGAAGAGTTAAGTTTCACTTGGTAAATAATATTCCCAGAGGCCTGATTCCACCTGAATTCTCGGTCTGGCAAATTCTCGCAGATGGAAATTTTCAAGGTCCAGCGGGGAGTGAGCTATTGACAGGCACACTTACTGTATAATGATGCTGTTTTCTATACTGTGAGACGCTTGTCATGCAGTGACCTTGTGAATCCCATCTATATCCCTGTGTGTCGTTACACATTCTGACAGATTCTATTTTATATTCAGGCAGAAACTCTGTAAAACTGTCCACTTCTTGTGTGTCTTGAATGCCTGAAAGTGTGTACGTGTGTGCGTGTGTGCGTGCGTGTGTGCGCGCGTACCTGCGTGTATGTGCAAGCGTGTGTTTTAGGGAAGGAACATCTCGTCTTGACTTCAAGAAGAGATTTCTCCTGGGGCGCGTCTCGTTTCGGCAGCCTGAATGATTAATGTCGGAAGTAAACAAAGGGAGAGCGGGAGGGTTCGGGGGTCGCGGGTGGAGAGGCGGGAAGAGCTGCTTCAATAATTCAAACGCTCTTTCACAGGCAGCGCTGGGACAGAGGGACACCTCACCCCACCGTGTCCTCTCACGCTACTCCACCACCTGTGTCAGTACGGTTCCCCCAGGGGGTTACGTGACCCCCCCCCCCCCCCCCCAAAACGGCACACGGCCACGGCCTGCTCTCCGGGTAGCGCAGAGGCTCGCCATCGCCCCGATAACACGGTCTCATCGCTCAGCGGAGTGTAGCGGTTCCTCTTTCGGTTTAACTGGTTCCGTCTGCTTTTTACTGGTTTGTATCTGCTGTAGCTGTTGCTCTCTTGCGGTTGCCTTTGTGTGGGTCCCGTGTCTAATAAAACGTGATTGATTGAGGGGCTGTGGCCCTGTATTGTTCTGGGAAACATGGCAAGCCCAGATGAACACCAGTGTCATTTCCACATGAAAAATTGAAAAGCTGAGGCAGCCGCACCGATGCTCTGCTTAATATGACATATGTACTGTCACTTTCTTCTGTTATTACTATTTAATTACTGTTTCTAGGGTCTAATATTATTAGTTTTACATTTGTATTGCTGATCTTTGTGATTGTTCATCATATAATTTTCCATTTGGCTTGAGTTATAGGCAATATATAAAACATTTTAAATGTTATGCTGTCTAAGGAAAAAAAGACTAATGTTTGGCTCTTGGTATCTGTTTTGTGGTGAGCACATTTATCTATCACTATTTGTCTTAGATGCATCTTAATATTGAAGGGATATGTCGTGATTTCATTTTTCTTCATGACACCAGATTATGAATCAGTTCCGTATTCATGACAATGCAGCACCCATAATTCTGATTATATGCTGAATATGACAAAAATATGTTTACTTATGTTGTATGCTGGGCCAAGTGATCTGCATCTTAAATACTGTGCTTCATTGTGAAGTTCCATCCTCAGCATCTTTCTGTGTTATTTCCTGCTGAATGCACAGTGCCTTGTCCTTGGGCTAGTTCAAAGGCCTGGACTGATGTGGTACATACACAATTAAGAGTGTTATATAATGCGCATATGTGCTATATATGGGCCTGCCTTGGATATATACGCGTGTATATACACTCAGTGAGCACTTTATTAGGCATTTATTAAACTTATTTTTTCTACTGCTGTAGCCCATCCACGTAGAGTTATGATCCGTTGTGTGTTCAGACATGCTCTTCTGCATACCAGTGTTGTAATGTGTGGTTATTTGCATTACTGTCACCTTCTGTCAAAGTGAAATCTGTAATTGTAGCTTTAGTCTGGCCATTCTCTGTTGTCCTCTCTCATCAACAAGGCATTTCTGTACTCAGAACTGCCACTCACTGGATGTTTTTAGTTTTTCGCTACATTTCAAGTAAACTCTAGAGACTGTTGTGCATGTACATTTTTTCCCATTCTGATGGTTGATGTGAACATTAACTGAAGCTCCTGACCCATATCTGCATGATTTTATGCATTGTCAAGGCAGACCACACGCTGATGGCTAATGAGATAATCACATGAATAAGTAGGTGTACAGTGTTCCTAATAAAGTGCTTAGTGGGTATATTTATAACACACACACACAGACACACACACACAAAATGGCATTATGCATTATGCAACAAACCATTAGTCAAATATTTATGTAAAACAAGAATGCCCCTGCTCTTTGACATTCCCGTTTTCACTCATATGGATGATAGATAGATACTTCATGGTCATTTTCCTAATT